>NW_021166515.1:69639-77139 GCF_004354835.1 Perca flavescens
ACCCTAACAAAACTGAAGTTATTGTACTGGGACCTAAACACCTCAGAACCTCATTATCTAAAGACATAGCTACTCTGGATGGTGTTGTCCTGGCCTCCAGCACTACTGTCAGAAATTTAGGAGTCATTTTTGATCAGGATATATCCTTTAATGCCTATCTAAAATTGTCTTGTTTGCTTTTTTTTTTTTTTTTTTTTTTTTTTTTGTTTGTTTATTTTGTTTTTCCTTGTTTCACATAACAAATGTTATTACTGTATATATTTTGTCTTAAAACTAACCACGTATGGGTCACCCCTACTCGTATGTCGTACCGTATTAGTTTAGTGAAACATATGTATGTTGAGCCTCTGTTATAACATTTATTAATAATTTTAGTTTTTTTTTCATCCTGTTTTATATGGCAGATGTTAATAGTGTTTATCTTATGTCCTGTTATTGTAATTTATATCTGCCAATTGGGACTACAGATGGAAATTAGCCTTTGGGCTATAATCTGGCACTTTTACGTGTACTGCTGTACATGTTCATTAAATGTGCATTGTCCTTAAATAAATAAATAAATAAATAAATAAATAAAAATAAAAATAGATGATGTACGCGAAATAAACAAGAAAATCACGATCTGTGAGCGACATAAACGAGAAAATCGTGACTTGTACGAGAAATAAACGAGGAAATCATGACCTGTAGTTGTATAAGTTGTTTATTTTTTCTTTGCAATTTGTTATCATAATTTTGTTATAATGAATTTACAATAATCCTAAACAGATTAAACAGCACCTAGTGCATTTTCAATTACCTACTAAACACTTGACTACGTATTTAAAATATATTCAAATATAAATTAATCTAAAAGGATTTTGGTGAAGTACATAAAGACACACAAAAGCACAAACTACATTTTGCTGATCCTTTGTCAACATTCAAGTAAGTATGGTAACATTTAAGAAATCATTTATGTTGATTAAAGCCCAAATAGACACTTTTAATCAATTACAAATTCTATCAAATTACCAATGTCTTGTATGACTACAATACTGTATGTTCCTATAGTTACTTCAGAAAAACAACAAATGTAGCTTTAGAAAGACCTTTATTTGACATTGAAATGGGCATAAACTTTAAAAACTACATAAACCACAAACACTGGCAACATTTTTAACATTATGTTTAAAGTGATTAATTAAATAATGTAGTTCACCTTTTACAATCCAGTGTAAATTCCACACATAATTCACTGCTGTGGGTCAAGGTAAAGGCAAACTTCACTGTCACAAGTGAAGTCTGCATAATAAAAAGAGGTAGTTGAATCACTAGTGCCACATTGTTAATTACAGTAGAAATGTTTGACATTACAAACCACAATATAAAAATATAGCTTAACATACACTTGTGCAGCACTGTTCAGTCAAGTCCAAATGCCTGGGTAAAGAAATAAAAGCTGCCTTTACAATTACAGTGAGCATAGTGTGACAGTCTGTTGGTTGTCTGTAATGCACAGTGGAAAAAGAAAAGTAACTATTACTTAATTCTGAGGAATTGGGTTGGGTGCACATGCCATCGTGGCTCTCCACACTCCTATTTCTGAAAGAAAAAGAGTCATCAATTTCCATTTGAGCCCCTCATAGTTAAATATATATGCACACTAGCATGTAACTGTACTTCATTAATTATCTAGGAGAATACAGATTAATTAACAACAGTGTATTGTTCTTTAGTGTAACTTTAACTCAGTTAAATTATCTTATTTCTGCTAACGTTAGCTCTTAAAAGCATGTAAAGGCTAAATGCGCCAACCATAGACTGATGATACCTGCTAACAGTAGCAAGACTTTATCGGTGCTTTATGGTTGTTACAGTTAGCCAAACATTCTAAGAAACTTGGTTAAACATTTGCTAATAGTTAGTGTTAGATAATGATAAGCATTGACAATCACCGTTTTGCATTTCGCTGACACTACTTTTAAATTAGGAAAACGTAGCTAAAACTTCAATTTGTAGAAAATTAACGTTAGCATGTTTTACCATAAGTGGCTAGCTAACGTTACAGACAATTTACATGGTAACGTCAGATACATTTACTTTACAATGTGACTCCTCTTATATGACTATGGGACAAAACCTAGCAAAGCTGAATCTTACCTTGAATTATGTATGCTAGCTTTCAGCAGAAGTTGCATCCAGATTGCCAGAGAACGTGTGTAACGTAACGAAGGGTGTAGCTAAGCAGGGTTGCTAACTCAAAAAAATAAATAAATACAGTAAGATACCGCCCAACTGTCTACGGCTCCTCCCTCTCTCCTCCTCCTCGTGTAAAAACGTCACAACCGCAACCACAAAGGCTGCGCCCATAAACGCAAACTCGACGACTCATATCAGCTCTCCACAAACTAATGGGTGACGTCACACATGCTCTGTCCACTAATATTAACAGTCTATGTCCATGGCTCAATTCAAAATGGATCAAAAAATAATTATTATCTCTACATTGACCCTCGTTCATATTTTTTCGAAAGATACAGACATACATATTTAAAGAAATTCTGAAGGAAAAAAACATTCAAACCCAACATTTACTCAGAATTAAAGTTGGATTATTCTCTTATTTTGTTCCTGCATCCCATCACTATAATATATGATTAATATGAATTTGGAGAAAAATAAAACTTATTTATATGACAAGATGAATGCAGCCATATGTGGGGAACATAACTGGATTTCAAATTTATTGGAAAAACAAGAATGCAGCACCATGAATCATAAGACTTGTATGTCTCAAGTACAATATCAGAGGTTTACAGCGAAGTAGTCCTAATGTGAAATCAAAACAGTTCAGTGGGGATGAGAGAACAGAAAAGAACCGGAAGTAGAAGGGCGGGACTTCGGCTTTCTTAGTGTGGAGAGTCCCCCAAACTAAATCCTGCTTAGGGCCCCCAAAAGTCTCGGGCCGGGCTTGAACTGATGTGACAGAAGTAAACGTAGACTTACCTGAAGTGCTTTCTGCTCTCTGCTCAGCTTGCTGGAGTCGGCATAGAGCTCCGTGGTCATGCATTTAAAGCGGTCGCCCACGAAGCCGGATGAGTTGGCGATGCGTTTGGTGAGGCCGGAGCGCCGGACTTTACCGCAGCAAGATCCCTCGTCGTCCTCATCATCTACCAGAAGATCAGCGTTGTCCCGGACGTCTTCGTTCACGTCCCCACAATCGAAGCCGGAGTTTGCCGCCTCATCGGAGGAAAGACCTTCGTATTTGCGGTCCTGCGGAGTCAGATCTGCCTGCGAGCTAAAGCCTCGATTTGTAGGATTTCCAGGTGAAATGTGCCGACAGGTTGGGCCTCGAGGAAAACTGTTTCCAAATGTAAGAGCCCTGGGATTGGTATGTACAGACGGCTGGTTATATCCAAAAGACTCGCCTTTAGAGGGTGTACTTGTGCAATTTGGACAACTAAAAGAGTTCCTTCCACATGCAGGAGCTCTGAGATTGGTTCCATAATGTGGACTTGTGGCGTTGCGGTTTTCACAATTTGTAAATCCGGCATTGACGCTCCTCGCGTTCAGAGACACGGGGTTGATGCTTCCATGGGTTGTTCCGCTGAAAGGCCTGGCTTCAGACGTCAGATTTCGGCAACAAGGACCCACAAAATGTCTGTTGACTGAACTTTGATCTCCGCTGTTACATGTAGGACTTCTTGGGTTGGGGTTGACACAAAATGGAGCCCTGGTGTTCAGAACTGAGACCCTGGGATTGGACTTTGGACTTTCTGGGAGACATTTGTCCCCAAAGGACGAACTCTTCGGGAACTCTTCGGCTACCACGGAGTTGTTAGATTTGTTGTCATTTGAACAACTTTCTTTGCAAAAAGGATCCAATTTGTCGCCGTTTTTGGACGCGTTTTGCTCGGGGTTACCGTTTGTATTCGCCGAGGCCTTTGACTTTGCTTCGTTACTCTCTACACCATTATTCCGACCATTCGTGACGCACGAGCCCGCAAGATTTCTGTTGACAAAGTTTGGATCTCCGCTGTTGCGCGTAGGACTTCTTGGGTTGATGTTAAGGCACACTGGAGATCTGGTTTTTGTAACTCCTAAAGCTGAGACCCGGGGATTGAAAACTGGACTTTCTGAGAGACATTGGTCCCCAAAGGACGAACTCTTTGGGAACTCTTCAGTTCCCACGGTGGTGTTAGATTTGTCGTTGTCATTCGAACAACTGTCCTTGCCAAAAGGACCCAATGGGTTGCCATTTCTGGAAGGTTCTTGCTCTGGGTATGCATTGACGTGAGGCCTATTCCGACCACTCGGGACACCCGTTATTGAGCCCTCAGTAACTCCAGAGGCCTCAGTTTTAGATTTTCTTGAAAACTGCTGTGGAGAAGTCCGAGCACAGCGCATTGTCTGCTCCTCTGGGATGTCTGGGATTGGACTAAGTGCCTCCTCCTTTTCGGGGCTCTCGTCTGGGTCGTCGTCACTAGGAGAATGCAAACAGGAAGAGTTTTGATGAGGATGTTGTTTACGCTACATTTCTTTTTACAATCAACACTGAAATGATAAAAGGCACTTGCAGATCACAGAGTTAACTTTGTTGTTAAGATTTCATCAAACGTATTTCTTTCCTTTTTACAGAAACCAAAACACTGAAAACCACAAAGAAGATCTCGGGCAGACAATGCAAATAAATATGAAACAAAATTTAAAATCATCTTTCTGTCTTTCCTACCTAACCAAACTGTGACTGTTTCACAACATTAACAACAAACTTAAAGGACAATTCTGGCACAAAATGACCCTAGGGGTTAATAACATATGTGTACTGAGTCAACCGTTCTCTGGGATATGTTTTCATGCTAATTGAATGTAGAGATGTTCCAATTTTCCTCGCCACTGTCGCAATAGCCACTGCTCTTGAGGAATTTCTGTAATTGTTGGGGTTTTGGAATTTATAGAGTGTGGTCTAGACCTACTCTATCTGTAAAGTGTCTCGAGATAACTCTGTTATGATTTGATACTATAAATAAAATTGAACTGCCTTAAACGCTGGTATCGGGAAGTACTGGAGTTTATGCACCGATCTGATACCACGTAGTAAAGCCCTAAAGAAAATCTACGTTAAAGTAGTTTATTCATGATCTTTTTCCTTTATAACTGCCTGTCAAACTGGATAATAAAAGAAAGTTATGGGGCATTCATTGTTTGCGTTTGTTCCTGTTTCACAAAGAGTTTAACCTGAGCCAGACCGACAAAAAAGACAGAAATCATATCACATCCATACAGGGATAGTAGTATACAGCTGTTAAAACATAATAAAATATATGACACACTGGTATCGGATCGGTACTCGGTATTGGCCGATACGCAAGTTCAGATATCAGAATCGGTATCGGAAAGCAAAAGATGGTATCGGGCCATCTCTAATTGAATGTGTCTCTAGCTTTAAACAAGCTACCGCAAACCAGTGGTTAGCTGCTAACGCTAACAAGGCTCAAAATAGCACCACACTTCAACGGTAGCATAATGAGGGTTCCTACAGTTAAACCGAAGCATTGAGAACTTTGTAAGTGTACAGACAGTTTATTAAAAAAGACAGAATGCTGTGTAACCAGTAACCAGTAACATAGCTCAAACACGCTGTTCGTCGTTGGATTGGTCGTGACTGCTATCCCAAGATGGCACCTGCTTGTAAACATGAACAGTATTGTCTTTATAATCTATCTTTTTAATAAACTGTCTGTACACTTACAAAGTTCTCAATGCTTCGGTTTACATCTAGGGACCCTCATTATGCTACAGTGGAAGTGTGGTGCTATTTTGAGCCTTGTTGGTGGTATAAACTAGTGATTTACCAAGTGGCCCGAAAGGTAGCATAAACCACCGGTTTGCGCTGGCTTGTTTCAAGCTAAAGACACATTCAATTAGCATGAAAACAAGTCCCAGAGAACGGTCGACTCGGTGCACATATGTTGTTAACCCCTATGTTCATTTAGCACCGGAATTGTCCTTTAACGATGTGTTTAAAACCGCCACCGCTAGGGGTGCTTAAAACATTACTTACCTCCAATTATTTCTGTTCTTGTTGGGTTTTAAGTCTTGTCTCTGCTCGGCAGCCTGGTTGGGAGGAAGGGGTTTCGGAGGATCTCTTTCTTGGATTTGGTTACAGCAGATGCCGTCAAGCCTGGAGGAATCTCTGAAGGTAGCGCTGTGCTTGTTGATCGACGAATCATCATCCGGCTCATCCCGCACCAGGTCAATACAAACAACAACTTCTCTGGTACAAGTCAGGCTTTTGCTTGAAGCTTTTACGGTTTTGCTCGTGGAATTTTCTCTCTCTTTGTCCCTGTTTTGGGAGCTGTCAACATCCAGTCTTTCCTGGTTCCTGTATGGCTCTAAATTCCAGGTTTTATCTTGGGTTTCAATTCGCTCAAGACCAGCGTGGGAGGAAACAGACGGAGACGCCATTCCTTGGGAGTTCTGGTACGTCATGAAGTCACCCTGGTTTGGATGTACTCCAATATATGGAAGTCCATGTTTTTGTGGGTAAAAACTGCTGTTGCCAAGCAAGGCTGGGTGCGTATAGATAGGTCCTTTGCCGGGTATCGTCATGCATTGCAAGGACATATTCTCAGCAACTGAGTACGGGATGTAGCGGTTGGTGTATCCTAAGCCAGGAGGGAGGTAGGAGTCACCATAGATTTGACTGGAGGAGTTTCCATTCCCCACACGAGATTGAAGTTGGCTTTCTTGAAGCTCTGGTTTAGCAGTAGCAATGCTCTGTTTTCCAGGATGTGTACGAGTCTCTTCTTTTCTGTTTGGCTTCTCCAAATCAGTAGGAGGTACTCGTTGCCATTCGACTTTGGACTTTTGGGAGGGAGATGATGCAGAGGGTCTTCCCTGTGAGGCAGGGATGCTTCTTACCTCAACTGTCTTGGAGCCAGTGGAGTTTTGAGGCTGTGGATTGTGAGAAATATTGTCTAATCTCTTGTTTTTCTTTAGAATTTGGGAGCTTCTGCTGTGGTCAGAGCCGTCAGCTGCAGAGGAAGGACCCGGGACAACCCAATTCGATGGCACATTGCTGATCATTTCAGGACGATCTTGAGTCTTTTCTGATGTAGTAACAGGAAGGGGTAGACCTTGCTTAGGTTTTTGGTCCTTGCTGGTTAGCAGCCCATAACAAGATGGTGTTAAATACTTGGACAACTTGGCCATGGAATCTAATTTGGATGGGAAACCATCCATCAACTCTTTGGCAGACAGATCCGAGGGTTTTTCGGCAAGCATTTGAGTTCCACTTCTGTCCAGTGGTGTCTTGGCAGGTGATAAACACTTCTCTGCATTTAAGCGGTCGGAGCTGGCTTTTTCTTTGGTTTGGCCCGTGAAAAAGGGGTGCGACGCTGACACTGAGGTTGAGGACGAGGAAGTGCTTCTGTAAAGCGCCTTCTGGAGGTCTGTAGTCGTGTTTTTGAGGGGTTGCGGCGGGGAAACTAAGCTTGGAGCATGTGTAACTGGGGG
>NW_021166515.1:87139-92139 GCF_004354835.1 Perca flavescens
GTCGCCTCTATGTTGCCTTTTTGTCACCTTTATGATGCCTTCATGTCGCCTTTATGTCGCCTTTTTGTCACCTTTATGTCGCCTTTTTGTCACCTTTATGATGCCTTCATGTCACCTTTATGTTGCCTCTATCTCGCCTCTATGTTGCCTTTTTGTCACCTTTATGATGCCTTCATGTCGCCTTTATGTCGCCTTTTTGTCGCCATACCCACGTTCGTCCAATCAGCTGCAGCCATCGCAGTTGTAGGAGGGCGGAGCCTCTTTTCTTCGCTTGTCATTGGTCAGTGAAGAGAAACTGGTGTCTAGTGCAAAAAGTTTTTTTCGCATTTTAAAATTATTTTTTTAGAGTTTTTGTCGCATTTGTTTTTTTGACTATTTGTGACAATAGTTCTCCTGTTGCAGTTATATGGAGATATTTCTTAAAACATTGAGTAATACTCAAAAAATACTTAAAGACAAAGACACTTGTAGTAAATGCTGTGAGTATTATGGGATGGAAGTATAAGTTACAATACCACAAAAACTACAATACCAGCCATAAAATGGATTTTTTTACGTCAGAAATAGTTTAGAAATAGATTTTATATATATATATATATATATATATATATATATATAAAAAAAAGTTCAGAACAGATTCCATGTGATATACAGAAAACTGTAAACAATGTAATGTTTGTACTATAGAAATAAATAAGGAAAATAATATAATTAAAAATAAAATAATAAAATCAGAAAAATCAGATAATTATAAAAATATATATTTGACTCACCCTTTTGCTCTTCTTCTGTGGAGTAAAGTTCAGTAATCTTTCAGTGTCATGATTTATTCCACATCCATCCGGTGAAAACAAGAAGAATCCCCCAAAAAATATTTAAATCTTCTGCTCTAAAGTAAAGTAAATAAATCCATCTCAATTGATCTGCCGCGTGGACGCGCACGTGCACACATACACGCATACGCGCGCACACACACACGCGCACACACACACACACACACACACACACACACACACACACACACACTGAAGTCTGGATTACCTCCCAAAAAAAGCACACACTCCAAAAATAAATTAAAACAAGGTGTTTATGAATGGAGTCTGGCGTGCGAGCCACGCTGCGCCATGCTGAGCACGCACACACACAGGTCAAAAACAAGGTGTCCCGGAGCGCAGCAGAACTCCGTTGGAAAAAACACTAATTTAAGAACAACAGCCCAAAATAACAGCAAGTGAGTGGAAACACACACCTGGACACGCACGCACATTCACGCGCATACACGCACGCGTCGTCCGGCTACCGGGTTGAACTCTCAGTGTGCGCGTGTGCGCATGCGCGCGCGTGTTTTCCTCCTCCGTGATGTCCCGGCAGCGGGATCAGATCCAGAGGAAAATGAAAAAACACAAAAATGAGAAAATGTAAAAAATTGTAAATATTCCTCCACGAGCGGATATATCCGTCAGGGTGTCGCGCGCACAGCACGCGTGTTATTCCACATTTCTTTTCTTTCCGGTCCCGTCGTCTGTCTGTCTGCTGGATTTTATTCCGCTCTTCCTCCTCCTCTTCCTCTCTTCTCCTCCACACGGACACAGCCTCCCTCTCTCTTCTTCTCCTCTTTCTCTACGTCTCTCTCCACAGCGTCAACATCCGAGCAATCGAGCCGTCACACTTCCGGTACGCGCTTTCAAAATAAAATCACAACAAGTTTAAATTTTTTTATTTTAATTTTATTTTAATTTTTAATATTTTTATTAAGACATTTTTTAGTCTGTTTTACGATTATTTTGTTTGGTAATTTCCAGTACGCCCTTTCAAAATAAAATCACAACAAATTTAAAATTTAAATTTAAATTTTTTTTTTTTTTTTTAAGATTCTTTTCTTGGTAATTTCCAGTACGCCCTTTTAAAATAAAACCACCAAAAACTAAGATTTTAAATGAAGGACTTTTACTAAAATATCTAAATTCTCCTTCACCAAGTAGAAGCACAAAGTTTCAGCATCAAAATAAGAGAAGATAGATTTTTATTATCACGAAGGATTATTGTCAAACACATAATATCAGCTGTTTCAATGATTCAACATACATAGGCGCCGATACCACAGAAAATACTGAGCCCCCACATGTGCCAGACTGCCAGTATAGGCAGTTAAAAGCCTACTTCTCGGCTGTATTATCCAGTTAATAGGCGCCTGTGCGTCTCACGGCAGTTCGTGAAATGGTCACATTATTTTGAATCTATTGATACGTGTTCACCGGGACTGATTTTGTCGCTTTTTTTCGTGGCGGACGGTACGAAAAATGGTCTAAAGGCCACGCACGGGACACGATCTCAGTGGAGCATCTGTCACTTCTAGGTTAAGACAGCATTGGTGCAATAGCCTGTATCTCCTATAGGCTAATATGCAATTATTATGTATTATGGTATATTCTATAGGCTAATATGCAATTTGTATGTATTATTGTATATTCTATAGGCTAATATGCAATTATTATGTATTTTTGTATCTCTTTTTTATACTATGTATATTGTATTATGTGTTATATGGACCTGTGTCTGCAATACAGTTTATATATATATATATATATATATATATATATATATATATATATATATATATATATATATATATATATATATATATATATATGTATATAGTGTGTGATTGGATTATGTTGGTGTCAGTCCTCTGCTCCATATCCTCACATCCTCACATATCCTCCATACACACACACACACACACACACACACACACACACACACACACACACACACACACACACACACACACACACACACACACACAACACACACACACACACACACACACACACACACACACACACACACACACACACACACACACACACACACACACACACACACAAACAGACAGACACACACACACAGACACACACAGACACACACAGAGACACACACACACACACGAACAGACAGACACACACACACACACACACACACACAGACACAGACACACAAAGTATTTTAGTACATACGAGATACGAGATCGTATTCTGAGCCCATTATGCTCGGTTTGAAATCCGAGAGAAGCCAGACCCACGTGACGCGTTCGTCCAATCAGCTGCCGGTCTACGTCCCTGGTCCCGCCCCTTTCCGCTTTGTAGTCCAGATGGCGCCCGTTTAGTGCCACGCTGAACTTTTTGACCATTTTTAGGGGCTCATCCTGGTACTTTCAGTGCATTATCTACACGATATACTAACAACTGAGGGTTTGAAGTGTGACAGTAGGCGCTTTGAGACACAGCCAATCCTGAACAACTTCCTGTTGAATTTTAGTCATATTCAAGCTTCCGGTAAAATCTGGAGGGCATGCAAACAACTCCAATATCGAGATGAGATTTTGATTAATCATTAAAATATTAAATCTTAATATATTTTTTTTAAATAATATAAATTTCCCTATTTTTTAAATGCGGTGCTTTTATTTTGAAAGTCCCAGTGACTTATCATTCTGGATCAATGACGCTGACTTCACACAGTCAACACTTTCACATTTTTACTTAATTTTCCTTTTATTATTTATTTTTTTGGAAATAAATTGGACATTTATTAAGCCTGTTGGTGTTTGTAGCTGATTAAATTTTACTTTTTATTTTTATATATATTTTTAAACAAAATCAAAATGCATCAAATGTAATAAAATAAGTAAATAATTTAAATTAAATAAAAAAATGATATACTAAATAATTAACAAAGATACAAATAAAAATAAAATAAAATAAATTCAATTAATATAAAAATCAATATTTAAAATGCATTTTAAATACATTAACAAAAATTTAAAAAATAAATTACAAATTATTTTTTTTTTTATTTTATCTGAAGTTTATATCATATAACATGTGTTTGATCCATGCTGATCAATACCCTAAAACAGAAATAAAGTATACAGTAT
This sequence comes from Perca flavescens, assembly GCF_004354835.1. Classification (NCBI taxonomy): domain Eukaryota; kingdom Metazoa; phylum Chordata; class Actinopteri; order Perciformes; family Percidae; genus Perca; species Perca flavescens. The sequence goes on from NW_021166515.1 coordinate 91,077, forward strand.
CTACAGTACACACACTGTGTATAGTTTGTAGTGTCATAGCTCCTCCAAGTGGATCTAAAAAGTACTACAACACATCACAGTACTACAAGACCTAATACTGCAAAAAACAGGATCACCAAAACCAACAAACCAACCAGAAACAGCCCCGAAATCACCATCACCAAACTCCACCAGACTCCATGTAAATAATCAGCACTTTTAGCATATATTGAGCCAGTATATTTCCACAAGACTCCATGTAAATAATCAGGACTTTTAGCGTGTATAGAGCCAGCATATCTCCACCAGACTCCATGTAAATAATCAGGACTTTTAGCGTATATAGAGCCAGCATATCTCCACCAGACTCCATGTTAATAATCAGGACTTTTAGCGTGTATAGAGCCAGCATATCTCCACATGTAAATGGGTGAATTAAGGGTTTATTTCAACCAAACCAGAGTGGTGATTGTTGGAACAGTGGAAAGATGAACCAAGACGACTTTTGGTAGTTTTATTTAGTTTCTGTCCACTTTGAATGAAGTGTGTTTTACGATGATAAAAGTCCTGATTATTTACATGGAGTCTGGTGGAGTTTGGTGATGGTGATTTCGGGGCTGTTACTCTTTAACTAAAAGGTCTATCTCTGTAGGGATCCATCCCATAATGTTGTCACACACTTAGAGTCACTTAGACCGAAAAACATGCCGACATTTTTATCTGCAGTGTCTATAAACTGTCTGTCTGTGTGTCTGTCTGTCTGTCTGTCTGTCAGCATGACTGGACATCAGCTGTTCACACAAACAACCAGTCAGTTTCTCTTCTTCCACAGAGTTGAGGAATGGATTGTGTGAGAGTGTAGTTTCGAGGTGATTTCTTATCTTATGACATCTGTGGTGAAAACAAGACATGAGTGTTGAAGCCACATGACGTCTGTGTGTGTGTGTGTGTGTGTGTGTGTGTGTGTGTGTGTGCGGTGTGTGTGTGCCCATGTGTTGCACAATTAATGCAGTAATTTATGAGAACGATTCCCAAAATGGCACACAGGAAGAGAAAAGGCAATCAGAGACTTTGTGTCCAAGTC
>NW_021166515.1:97139-102139 GCF_004354835.1 Perca flavescens
CTGGGAGATATATACTGGGAGATATATACTGGGAGATATACTGGGAGTTATATACTGGGAGATATATACTGGGAGATATATACTGGGAGATATATACTGGGAGTTATATACTGGGAGATATATATACTGGGAGATATATACTGGGAGATATATACTGGGAGTTATATACTGGGAGTTATATACTGGGAGATATATACTGGGAGTTATATACTGGGAGATATATACTGGGAGATATATACTGGGAGATATATACTGGGAGTTATATACTGGGAGTTATATACTGGGAGATATATACTGGGAGATATATACTGGGAGATATATACTGGGAGATATATACTGGGAGATATATACTGGGAGATATATACTGGGAGTTATATACTGGGAGTTATATACTGGGAGATATATACTGGGAGTTATATACTGGGAGATATATACTGGGAGTTATATACTGGGAGATATATACTGGGAGATATATACTGGGAGATATATACTGGGAGATATATACTGGGAGTTATATACTGGGAGATATATACTGGGAGATATATACTGGGAGATATATACTGGGAGTTATATACTGGGAGTTATATACTGGGAGATATATACTGGGAGTTATATACTGGGAGATATATACTGGAGATATATACTGGGAGATATATACTGGGAGATATATACTGGGAGTTATATACTGGGAGATATATGGGAGATATATACTGGGAGATATATACTGGGAGATATATACTGGGAGATATATACTGGGAGATATATACTGGGAGTTATATACTGGGAGTTATATACTGGGAGATATATACTGGGAGTTATATACTGGGAGATATATACTGGGAGATATATACTGGGAGTTATATACTGGGAGATATATACTGGGAGATATATACTGGGAGTTATATACTGGGAGTTATATACTGGGAGATATATACTGGGAGTATACTGGGATATATACTGGGAGATATATACTGGGAGTTATATACTGGGAGTTATATACTGGGAGTTATATACTGGGAGTTATATACTGGGAGTTATATACTGGGAGATATATACTGGGAGTTATATACTGGGAGATATATACTGGGAGTTATATATATATACTGGGAGTGTATACTGGGAGTATATACTGGGAGGGTGTACTGGGAGATATATTTTGGGAGATTTTTACTGGGAGATATCTTTTGGGAGATATTTACTGGGACATTTTATAATCTTTTTGTTATCTTCTTGGAGATTTATACTTTTTGTCATATTTCTTTCTGTTTTGTCACCTTTTTGTAACATTTTTGCAGCATTTTTGCAGCATTTTTGTCACTATTTGTCACATTTTTCGCTGCCTTTCGTGGCCTTTCTGTCGCGTCCCGTGGTAACCTTCAGGAAGTGAAGTCACGTCTGATATGAACCCAAACCTCCATCTTTTTATCACCTTAACTCAGTAGTTTTGGTGTTTTCACCACGTGGTTAAAACCGTGACCATTCCCTTCTCTGGTTCAGATATGACGACAGATTTGTGTGTGTCTGTGTGTGTGTGCCTGTGAGTATATGCTGGGAGTTTGTGTCTGATGTTTATGTGGTGTTATATACTTTTGATGCCTTTTTACTGGGATTTTATCTTCTTTTTTTGTATATTTTTGTCACATTTTTATCTTCTTTTTGTGGCCTTTTTGTGGCCTTTTTGTCACATTTTGTTGCATTTTTTGTTGCATTTTTATTGCATTTTTATCTTCTTTTTGTCACATTTTTGTTTCATTTTTTGTCGCATTTTTATCATCTTTTTGTTGCCTTTTTGTCACATTTTTATCTTCTTTTTGTGGCCTTTATGTTGCATTTTTATCTTCTTTTTGTGGTCTTTTTGTCACATTTTTGTTGCATTTTTATTGCATTTTTATCTTCTTTTTGTCACATTTGTTGCCTTTTTGTCACATTTTTATCATCTTTTTGTTGCCTTTTTGTCACATTTTTATCTTCTTTTTGTGGCCTTTTTGTTGACCTTTTGTCGCCTTTTTGTCACATTTTTGTCACATTTTTCACGTTAACCACGTGGTTAAAACCGTGACCATTCCCTTCTCAGGTTTAGATATGAGGAGGTATTTCCTGCCTCCACTAGGGGGCGCTGACACAGGAAACTAACCCCCATATCAGAGGGGGGGGTTGTGTACATGTCTTGGTTCCAGCAGACATTAGCTGTATATTTATCTGAGTGGAAACCTCCCATAGCAGCTGGAGCCAGATGAGTGTACACTGTACGTGAGAGGGAGAATCAGAAGGTTAACGACAGGAAGTTCACCCTCCCATCGTGTGACCACATGGCACTTTCATACCTCTCCGCCCACACTAATAAACAAACCAACCCCCGCCCTCGATGCATCGATGAAATGCTGGACCCCACGTGAGAGATCGGAGAGAAAGACTTGGAAACAGGAAGCCAACTCCTCCACTGAGGGGTGTTTTCGGTTGTCTGCTACTTATCTTAAAAACTGAAAATGTCAGTAAATAGTCTTCATTTTCTTTCACTCACATCAGTCCGTCCTCTCCAACTTTACTTACAGGTCCTGGGACTCCCAGACACTGCCCTGGTCACAGAAAATGAGCCAAAAATGTGACCAAAAGGCAACAACAATTCGACAAAATGTGTCAAAAAGATGGCAAAAATGCAACAAAAAGGCCACAAAAAGATGATTAAAATGCTACAAAAAGACGACAAAGGCAGTGAAAAATGTGACAAAAAGGCGACAAAAAGGCGACAAAAATGTGACAAAAATGTGACAAAAAGACGACAAGGCGACAAAAATGTGACAAAAAGGCGACAAAAAGGTGACAAAAAGGCGACAAAAAGGTGACAAAAAGGCGACAAAAATCTGACAAAAATGTGACCAAAAGGCAACAACAATTCGACAAAATGTGTCAAAAAGATGGCAAAAATGCAACAAAAAGGCCACAAAAGATGATTAAAAAAGCTACAAAAAAAGCGACAAAGGCAGTGAAAAAATGTGACAAAAAGGCGACAAAAAGGCGACAAAAATGTGACAAAAATGTGACAAAAAGGTGACAAAAATGCGACAAAAAAGGCGACAAAAAAGGTGACAAAAATGTGACAAAAAGGTGACAAAAAGGTGACAAAAAGGCGACAAAAAGGTGACAAAAAGGCGACAAAAATCTGACAAAAATGCGACAAAAAGGCAGTGAAAAATGTGACAAAAAGATGATAAAAATGCAACAAAAAGGCCACAAAAAGATTATTAAAATGCTACAAAAAGGCAACAAAAATTCGACAAAAAGATGACAAAAAAGGCAGCGAAAAATGTGACAAAAACGCCACAAAAAGGCAGTGAAAAAAGTTGACAAAAATTCGACAAAATTGCAACAAAAACGCAACAAAAATGTTACAAAATGATGATAAAAATGCTACAGAAAGGCAACAAAAATGTGACAAAAAGGCGACAAAAAGGCAGGGAAAAATGCGACAAAAAGATGATAAAAATGCAACAAAAAGGCCACAAAATGATGATTAAAATGCTTCAAAAAGACAACAAAGGCAGTGAAAAATGTGACAAAAAGGCGACAAAAAGGCGACAAAAAGGCAGCAAAAAATGTGACAAAAAGGTGACAAAAATGCGACAAAAATGTGACAAAAATGTGACAAAAATGCGACAAAAATGTGACAAAAAGGCGACAAAAAGGCGACAAAAAGGCAGGGAAAAATGTGACAAAAAGATGATAAAAATGCAACAAAAAGGCCACAAAAAGATTATTAAAATGCTACAAAAAGGTGACAAAAAGGCGACAAAAATTCAACAAAAAGATGACAAAAAAGGCAGGGAAAAATGTGACAAAAAGGCAGTGAAAAATTTGACAAAAATTCGACAAAAACGCAACAAAAAGATGATAAAAATGCGACAAAAAGGCAGCGAAAAATGTGACAAAAAGGTGACAAAAAGGCGACAAAAATGCGACAAAAATGTGACAAAAAGGCCACAAAAAGGCAGCGAAAAATGTGACATTAAGGTGACAAAAAGGCCACAAAAAGGCAGCGAAAAATGTGACAAAAAGGTGACAAAAAGGTGACAAAAATGTGACAAAAATGCGACAAAAATGTGACAAAAAGGCCACAAAAAGGCAGCGAAAAATTTGACAAAAAGGTGACAAAAATGTGACAAAAATGTGAAAAAAATGTGACAAAAACGCAACAAAAATGTTACAAAAAGATGATAAAAATGCTCCAGAAAGGCAACAGCCCCACACACAGACTAGTGTTTTGATGATGTTGTACTATCTCCTCCCCTCCACCAGTGTAGTTATACCACTATAAAGCCTCTAAGAAAGCTCCGGATTTACATACACACACCTAGAAATAACACACTTTCTGTTCTAGTTTAGATTTATTTTGTGTTTTTCTTCTTCACAGAGGCTAAATAAATAAATAAAGGGATTTCCTCCTATTGGTGCATAAAAGAAGAATATAGGAAGTTTTATATATATATATATAATATATATATATATACACACAGTACAGTATATCCACTACAATACAGTGTGTGTGTGTGTCTCTGTGTTTACGTGTGTGTGTGTGTGTGTATGTGTGTGTCGGTGTGTGTGTGTGTTTACATATGTGTGTCTGTGTGTTTGTGTGTGTGTGTGTTTAAGTGTCTGTGTGTGTGTGTGTGTGTGTCTGTGTGTGTTTACATGTGTGTGTGTGTGTGTTTCTGTGTCTGTGTGTGTGTGTGTGTGTGTGTTTATGTGTGTGTGTGTGTGTGTCTGTGTCTCTGTGTGTATGTGTGTGTTTATGTGTGTGTCTCTGTGTGTGTGTGTCTGTGTGTGTGTTTACGTGTCTGTGTGTGTGTGTGTGTGTGTGTGTGTGTGTGTGTGTGTACATGTGTGTGTGTGTGTGTGTGTGTGTGTGTGTGTCTGTGTGTGTGTGTGTCTGTGTCTCTGTGTGTGTGTGAGTGTGTTTACGTGTCTGTGTGTGTGTGTCTGTGTGTGTTTACATGTGTGTGTGT
>NW_021166515.1:107139-147139 GCF_004354835.1 Perca flavescens
TGCCCATACGTATTATTCCGCCTGTTTTTTGTCCCACTACTAGTCACGGGGCGTTGCCAACACGTGCACACAAAATACATCAAAATGTGCGTAATGATCGGGAATGGTGTGCTATGTGTTTTCAAAAAGCTTTGCCGCGCGGTTTTCACGAAATCTGCAAGAAACCTGCCGCAAAATGTCCCATAGACTTGAATGGGAAATCTTCGGGAAATCTCTTAACATTGCTCAAAACAACCCCTCTTTGGGGCCATGCTGTATCGCCATACTTTAATGTAGAATAATAATTAAAGGTTTAAACCGAAGACAAGACTTTGGCCTTCATTGGGCTGAATGGGCATTCTGATATCAAGCACAGTTTCTACAAAATCACAGTTTTTCAGTGTGCTGATGTGCAATCGGCACAATGACTATTATTGGCCATACTTATTATTATTATTCCGCCTGTTTTTTTTCCCACTACTAGTCACGGAGCGTTGCCAACACGTGCACACAAAATACATCAAAACGTGTGTTATGATCGGGAATGGTGTGCTATGTGTTTTCAAAAAGATTTGCCGCGCAGTTTTCACGAAATCTGAAAAAAACGGCCGCAAAATGTCCCATAGACTTGAATGGGAAATCTCTTAACATTGCTCAAAACAACCCCTCTTTGGGGCCATGCTGTATCGCCATACTTTAATGTAGAAAAATAATTAAAGGTTTAAACCGAAGACAAGACGTTGGCGTTTATTGGGCTGAATGGGCATTCTGATATCAAGCACAGTTTCTACAAAATCACAGTTTATGTATCGTCCAGTTTTCATACCGCTTCAGATTTTCTGATGTGTGTGTATGGGGCCTGAATGTTAAGCGTTAGATGGGAGGACAGAGGGGGGAGCTGCAGTACGATTCTCTGAAATCTTTCCAAACAAATTGCTCTCTCCCCAACAGTATTTACTCTTCATACATCACTGTTGGTCAAAATGTAGGAAATGTTGTGCCGGTCGCAGACATGTAACTACGGAATCCATCGGACTTAAACTTTTGTCTTTGATCATACCAACTGCCAATAAAATAAAAAAATGTGGAAATCACCATAGCAACTTGTTCTGACACACACAACGATAATTAACTAATGATATTAACTATATACCTGTGGTGACGATGGCCTGTGAAGTAAAAACAGCAGGTTTTTGTTGTTAGCCAGTGCTATGCGGATCTGCACCAAGTAGTAGGCACACTGTCAACATTTCTTGCGGAATTTTCTAGTTTAAACTGCAATTACCTGACATTTAAAGCAAAATATGGGCAGATTTGCTGATTCTGAGAATCAGAAATTCCCCCAGAAGCAGAAAGAGAGTTTTTTTTTTTTTTAAAACTTCTGCAACAACTTTCAAACTAAAGTCTGTAGAAGCATCAACAGTATTTACAGGATACTTTTGTGTCAAACTCAAAGCTGCCAGTCTGCATCTTACAGGTAGGATATCCTGTCTTCCAAAACCTTAAAAAGCATTGAACAAAAGTCTCTTGGCAGAATTATTTTGGGGGCATTTAAGGAACAAAAATCAGGACAAACTAAATGTTAAATAAAACGTATCTGAAAACAACACAAGTGTAGCAAAAATAAAAACCAAAACCAGACTTGCAACCGGTGCTTGAGCATGCAAAAAAAAGGGACAAAAACATTGAAAGAAATTGTCAAAAAAAAGACAAAAAGGAGATACTGAAGATGTTTCATGGCACCCAGTGTGTTCCCTTACAAATAATGAAACAATTCACATTTAGACAAGTGTTGCCTCTTTTGAAAAACAATGCACTGAGAAATGCTGTGCCTATGTATACAGCTGTATAACAACTTGACTGGTGAAAAAAAGCTGAAAAAAAAGTTTGAAAGAGTGGCAGATCAAGTTGTGACCCTTGGTATACACTATGTACGAAAACTTACTAACGAAGAGATACTGGCTATGAGAGAGAAACTTTCAGTCACCATGGATACAGTTGTGAAAATATTCAGTAGAACATTTGTCAAAGGAGAACAGTATTACTCAGTTCACTAGAGTAATGAAAAGGAACAGCTTCACTGTTTTGTTGGATAATGGACACAAAATTACTGTGTATTAATAATAATAAAGCTTTATTGCAGACCCAGGTCCATATAACACATAATACAGTATACATAGTATAAAAAGTATAAAAAAAGAGATACAAAGATACATAATAATTACATATTAGCCTACAGCAATAATACATAAAAATTGCATATTAGCCTACAGGATATACAAACTATTGCACCAGTGCTGTCTTAACCTGGAAGTGTATCTATAACAGCTTTTCACAGGGCTCATTGCATCATCACAATGTATTATTAAATTGTGGTAGATAGACTTGACGAAAGAAAAGGTTTTGCTGTTGGAAGACAGTATGCTAAATTTAGAAAATGTAATCTGCTTGAAAAGAGTGTTACAGGGCAGGAAACAGGTTTTTGATGTGATGGATTTCAAAAGGAAATGTATGTTAGTTGATCTGCCCCATTATGCCAAAAATGTGATTTGGACTATTGTTGATCAAGCTCTGTAAAACTATGCATGAGCTTAATTGCTTAACTCGTAAAAAAAATACTTTTTTTCAATAAACATACATGCAGTAATGTAGTACAGTTTTGTTTGCATATTAATGTATTTTAAAATATATTAATCAATATATAGCAATACGTTGTCCATCCATATATTGCTATATATTTTCAAATATATGAGGAGATTTCTCATATATAAATGCTAGTATATTGGAATATACGTTTGTTTCGTAAGGGTGAGCTGGTGTCAGACACACTGAGCCAGCACAAATCAGACCACAACAATCTGGTTCTTTTGTTTGATCTTCTGCAACATGTTTCAACCTAAAGTCTGCAGAAGCATCAACAGTATTTACAGTATTCTTCTGTCTCGACCTCAAAGCTGTCAGTCTGCGTCTTACAGGCAGGATATCCTGTCTGTTAGATAGGTAAAAGCATTGAACAAAAGTCTCTTGGCAGAATTAGTTTAGGGGCATTTAAGGAACAAACATCAGGACAAAAATAAATGTTAAATAATTTATCTGAAAACACAAAAAGTGGAGAAACTTTTTATGTGATCGTAAACATTTAAGAGTTCATCATCTGCAAACAACCGAACCGAAGAAAGAAATGCATACAAACACAAATACACAACCTGAAGTTTTTTCATGAACTACAAACAGTTCAATCAAAATGATCATAAACTGTAGCTCAGCCACATTACATCTTATACCGCCTTAAAATCTATGTATACCTGATCAGGTTTAAGGAGCCAAAATCAAGATTAAATAAATGTTAAGAAATATAATTTATCTGAACACCAAAAGTGGTTGTTGTTATATTAAGGAGTTCATCATCTGCAAACAACTGGACCGAAGAAAGAAACTATTAACAAATTTAAAACCATGTTTAAGTCGGTCTTTCCAAGATCGGGACAACCCAAACAACTCGTCAGGTTTCCAGGTTTTCTTCTGGATCAACCAGAAGTCTGTTTGTTTTTGTCTTTTTCTTTCTTTCAGGGGTTTGGAGCCAGCCGAGGCCAGCACTAAACAGCCTATGAAGAAGCGACAGCCGGTGGAAAGTTTCTGAGCTGGATCTCGTCGTACTGAAACACACAGCAGACACAGTAAGTAAAGTATACAGGGCACGAGTCAACCTACACTCACTCCCAACCCGTCACATACTGACGCTGGGTCAGTGGCTCTCAGAGTCAGATACCGATGCACAAAAATGACCCTTTAGCGTCGAGCAACAGCTCGGCCGTGGCGCTGTAAGATAACATAAAGACAGACAACGGTAGAGAGTATTATGAACGTGGTAGAATAATTTCATTATCAAATACCACCAAAGGGCCCTTACTAAGTGTCTGTTTTTTGACGCAGTGGGAGTGAGACTGTGTTGAAACAGCAGTATTAGTAATATTACAGTATAGATAGCAGTAGTTTGTTTACCTGCAGGTTCTCATAGGTGAAAGATGACGGATCAGTCCCCTGATGGTTAAACTTCTTCCTCTTCAAACACAGAAGAGTTAAAACCAAACCTGCCAACAGAGCATCAGGTGAGTCAGATCCTCCGTTAATGTTTAACATCCACAGATTGTATTGGTTGAACGTTTTCTTTCTGATGTCTGAATTTCTGAAGAAACAACAAAACTCTGAAAGCACAAAACTATGACTTTAGTTTGCAAGAAACAACAGAAACAAAAGGACTTTGTACCAGGACAAAAGGACACCTCTGAGCTGACGTACACATGCAGAAACTGTCGGTATCCTTAGAGCAGTGGACCACAACCTCCGCTGGTAAAAACAGACTCACCTATTATCACTAAGATGAAGAGGATATTCAGGGCCAACGAGCTGTAAATGACTTCACTCTGGCACAGTATGCAGCTGTTCTGCTGCTGCAGGTCATTTCCTTCAGAGCTGTTGTTGGTGGACGGAGTTATAGGGTCATCTGGAGAAAGAAAAGAGACAAACGTGAGCGTAAGAAACTGAGGCAAAGCTGCTGTGGTCTCAAATACTAACATGGAGAGGCCTCCGTCTGCTTCAAAATAAGATAATAAATAATTAAACTGTCAAAATGCATCCAACAATTTCTGCAACTTTCTGAAGTTCACGGCTAGTTTAGAGCGAGTTATTTTGACACCACGCTTGGGTCTGTGCGTCGTGTACGAAATAAAGCTGCAAAGATTAATCGATTCAAAACATTGAAAAAAAGAATTCCGAGAAAACTGACAAAAAAAAGTCAGAAAAACATGTCAAAAAAAGGGACAAAAAAGTGTCAAAGTCTATTTTCTATTTTTGATGTCGAGAGGACACGGCAGGCAGGAAGACAACACAAGGGCTAAAAAAAGATCTAGAAACATTAGTTGGTGCTTACCTGAAACGAGGAGAAAAGTGTCTGTAAAAATTACTTTGCTTCCTTCCTTTCTGGCACAGAAGTAAAGCCGGCAATCCTCTGCTGTGATGTTTGTAATCTCAAATATGTTTCCCATGGCAACATATTTGTTTTTCACAGTTGTATGAATGTGATAATCTGTATCATCGGGATCCATTGAGTAGGTCCGGGCGATCAATCCTTTGACCTGGCTGCGGTTCTCTATGTACCAGTATGTGTCTGTAGTATCCCCCGAACAGGTAAAGATGGCATTTTGACCCAGTGTTGCCTTAATTATGGTCACGTTCTCGGCCTCAACAAACACCAGAAACACCAGAAACACTGGGAGGATCATCCAGCGCAGATCCATGATCAGACACCAGAAACCAGAAGAGAACCGAGTGAAACGCAGCGCCGCTTTGATCTAAAATGGCTTCTTCTTTGTGTGATTACTTCCTATTTCACAGAGCGATATAAATAATTAATCTGCGGAAGACGTGAACTCTTGAACACCTTCAACACCACAAGAGTCTGAGCTGACATCAGACAAACTGCTCAGACATAAATCAGACCACAACAATCAGCTTTTTTTTGTTTAATCTTCTGCAACATCTTTCAACCTAAAGTCTGTAGAAGCATCAACAGTATTTACGGTATTCTTTTGTGTCAAACTCAAAGCTGCCAGACTGCATCTTACAGACATGATATCCTCTAGTTAGACAGGAAAAAGCACTCAACAAAAGGCTCTTGGCAGAATTAGTTTGGGGGCATTAAAGGAACAAACATCAGGACAAACTAAATTTTAAATAATTTATCTGAAAATAAAAAAAGGAGAAACTATTTATGTGATCGTAAACATTTAAGAGTTCATCATCTGCAAACAACCAAACCGAAGAAAGAAACGCATACAAACACAAATACACAACCTGAAGTAGTTCATAAATTACAAATCAAAATCAAAATTATCATAAACTGTGGCTCATCCACATTAAATCATACACCGACTTAAAACCTACGTATGCCTGATCAGGTTTAAGGAGCCAAAATCAAAACAAAATAAATGTTAAAAAAAGATAATTTATCTGAAAACCAAAAGTGGAGAAGGAACTGGGCCCTCATTAAATTATGGAATAATTAAAAAAATATATATTTAAAATAGGCCTATTTGTGGAAAAAAATATGTAATATTTGAGTTACATAAAAGCTTTTTATTTGTTTTCTTCCTAATTGTCCTTGAAATAGTGGTCAAGAACCCCCCCACCCCAACACAAAAATGGTTTGGCCACTGATCAAAATTTGATGTTGTCATTTGTTTTGAAGTTCAGTACGCTTAAACTGTCCGGTCAACACAAGTCCGGTGCTCAGAAAAGGAAAGAAAAGAGATGAAGAGAAGAATAAAATAGAGGCCTTAGAGATTTTCTAAACAAATATTTAAAAAAAAGGTGGTGACGGTAAAGCTGGAAATAGTAAAGTCAAAGTAGAGCAAGGTAAGACACAGTGGTGAGTGACTGAAGAGAGAAAGAGCGCCTGGCGGCATTAAAACAAAGCAGTAAATCAGAGAAAATGAAACGTTTTAGGCATATTTCTCACTCGAAACGCAACTCTAGCAAGCATCTCACTATTGCTCACATTATCCACATTCATATTTAGAAAAAACACAAAAGTCCCAGGCCCAGGCAAGACTGTCAGCTAGCCTGGGGACAACCCCAGCAACTCGTCAGGTTTCCAGGTTTTCTTCTGGATCAACCAGAAGTCTGTTTGTTTTTGTCTTTTTCTTTCTTCCTGGGGTTTGGAGCCAGCCGAGGCCAGCAGTAAACAGCCTATGAAGAAGCGACAGCCGGTGGAAAGTTTCTGAGCTGGATCTCGTCGTACTGAAAACACAGCAGACACAGTAAGTAAAGTATACATGGCACGAGTCAACCTACACTCACTCCCAACCCGTCACATACTGACGCTTGGTCGGTGGCTCTCAGAGTCAGATACCGATGCACAAAAATGACCCTTTAGCGTCTGTTTGGGACGCCCCGGGCAGAGCAACAGCTCGGCCGTGGCGCTGTAAGATAACATAAAGAGCAACAACGGTAGAGAGTATTATGAACGTGGTAGAATAATTTCATTATCAAATACCACCAAAGGGCCTTTACTAAGCGTCTGTTTTTTGACGCAGTGGGAGTGAGACTGTGTTGAAACAGTATAGATAGCAGTTGTTTGTTTACCTGCAGGTTCTCATAGGTGAAAGATGACGGATCAGTCCCCTGATGGTTACACTTCAAACACAGAAGAGTTAAAACCAAACCTGCCAACAGAGCATCAGGTGAGTCAGATCCTCCGTTAATGTTTAACATCCACAGATTGTATTGGTTGAACGTTTTCCGTTGTCTGAATTTCTGAAGATACAACAAAACTCTGAAAGCCCAAAACTATGACTTTGGTTTGCAAGAAACAACAGAAACATAATCAGTTCATACCAGGACAAAAGGACACCTCTGAGCTGACGTACACATGCAGAAACTGTCGGTATTCTTAGAGCAGTGAACCACAACCTCCGCTGGTAAAAACAGACTCACCTATTATCACTAAGATGAAGAGGATATTCAGGGCCAACGAGCTGTAAATGACTTCACTCTGGCACAGTATGCAGCTGTTCTGCTGCTGCAGGTCATTTCCTTCAGAGCTGTTGTTGGTGGACGGAGTTATAGGGTCATCTGGAGAAAGAAAAGAGACAAACGTGAGCGTAAGAAACTGAGGCAAAGCTGCTGTGGTCTCAAATACTAACATGGAGAGGCCTCCGTCCGTTCTGCAACTTTCTTCGAATAGTCTGAGATTCACGGCTACTTCATAACAAGTTACAGTAGCTCACAAAAGTGAGTACAGCCTTCACATTTTAGTAAATATTTCATTATATCTTTTAATAGGATAACACTGAAGAACTTTTACTTTACTACAATGTAAAGTATTAAGTGTCCAGCTTGTATAACAGTGTAAATGTGCTGTCCCCTCAAAATAACGCAACACACAGACATTAATGTCTAAACCACTGGAAACTAAAGTCAGTCCCCCCCTATGTTAAATTCACATAGAGGCAGGCAGATGTTTATTTTTAAAGGCCAGTTATTACGTGGATCCAGGATACTATGCATCCTGATAAAGTTCCCTTGGCCTTTGGAATTAAAATAGCCCCCCCATCATCACATACCCTTCACCATACCCCCCCACATCATCACATACCCTTCACCATACCCCCCCACATCATCACATACCCTTCACCATACCTAGAGATTGGCATGGGGTACTTTCCATAAAATCATCTCTCAATGCAAATCAAACCAGCTATTAGGCTAACTGACATAAAACCATGTTAATCTCTAGGTATGGTGAAGGGTATGTGATGATGTGGGGGGTATGGTGAAGGGTATGTGATGATGGGGAGTTAATTTCCTCTTGTGGCAAAAATGAAAACCAAAACCAGACTTGCAACCGGTGCTTGAGCATGCAAGAGTTTGGTGTGTCAAATGTTGAAAAAAAGAGACAAATACATTGAAAAAAAAAAGTGTTATAAAAAGTTGTTAATTTTCTATTTTTGACGTGAGAGGACACGGCCGGCAGGAAGACAACACAAGGGTTAAAAAGATAAAAAATAATTAGTTGGTGCTTACCTGAAACGAGGAGAAAAGTGTCTTTAAAAGTGATGTTGCCTCCTTCCTTTCTGGCACAGAAGTAAAGCCGGCAATCCTCTGCTGTGATGTTTGTAATCTCAAATACGTTTCCCTTGGCAACATATTTGGTTTTCAAAGTTGTATGAATGTCATACCAGGTATCACCGGGATCCATTGAGAAGGTCTGGGCGATTGGTCCTTTGACCTGGCCGCGTATCTCTATGTACCAGTATGTGTCTTTAATGTCCCCCGAGCAGGTAAAGACGGTGTTTTGGCCCAGCGTTGCCTTGACTACGGTCAAGTTCTCGGCCTCAACAAACACCAGAAACACCGGGAGGATCATCCAGCGCAGATCCATGATCAGACACCAGAAACCAGAAGAGAACCGACTGAAACGCAGCACCGCTCTGATCTAAAATGGCTTCTTCTTTGTCTTGAGAATAGTTTCATTACTTCCTATTTCACAGGGCGATATAAATAGTTATTCTGCTGAAGATGAGAGCCCTTTAACACCCCCAACACCACAAGAGTTTGAGCTGGCATTAGACACACTGAGCAGGAACAAATCAGACCACAAAACTTAGATTATTTTCTTTAACAAACAACAACCTGCAACACCTTTCACCCTAAAGTCTGCAGAAGCATCAACACATTTATTCTAAGTATTTACGGTATTCTTTTGTCTCGACTTCAAAGCTGCCACTCTGAGTCTTACAGGCAGGATATCCTCTGTTAGATAGGTAAAAGCATTGAAGAAAAGTCAAAGTCAACAGGCTGGATATCCTGTCTTCCAAAGCCTTAAAAAGCATTGAATAAAAGTCTCTTGGCAGAATTAGTTTGGGGGCATTTAAGGAACAAAAATCAGGACAAACTAAATGTCAAATAATTTAATTGAAAACACAAAAAAGTGGAGAAACTTTTTATGTGATCGTAAACATTTAAGAGTTCATCATCTGCAAACAACCGAACCGAAGAAAGAACGCATACAAACACAAATACACAACCTGAAGTAGTTCATAAATTACAAACAGTATTACAAACTAAAAGTACAATCAAAATGATCATAAACTGTAGCTCAACCACATTAAATCTTATACCGCCTTAAAACCTACGTATGCCTGATCAGGTTTAAGCAGCCAAAATCAAGACGAAATAAATGTTAACAATAGTGCTGTCAGTTAAACGCGCAAACCCATTTTAACGGCATACATTTTTTTTATCGCGAGATTAACGTTCTTTTTTATCCTGGCAAACTCTGTAGTTTTTTTCACATGCTGTTTCAACAACTAGTAACGTTAGAAAAACTACAAAACCACACCAGATCTAGCTAGACCGGAAACAAAACAATATGCACGCTGCACACACTTGTCTGCACTTGCTTGCGAGCCGGCCAAAGAGTAGCAGCTACATACCTGCAAACTAGTCGCTTTTCGACGAAAATCGCCGTTTTGAATGGGGTCCGAGACCCGGTGCTAATATGGCACCGGTGCCTTAACGCCCGTTATCTACCGGACCAAATAGCAACGCGGATTTCAGTGCCTTATTTAGGAGCCACTTAGATGCCTGCGCTTCTTTCTGATGCTCCGAAAACGGATCTTAGAGGGAACTGAAACATCGCCGCATAGGAGGCCAGTCAACGCTACATATAGCAGCAGGTAACGTTAGCCTAGCGTTAGCTAGCAGCTGGATTAAACACGGTTAAAATGTTTACAGCTAAACGGTGTAACGTGTGTCTGTATTTCACTGGAGAGGACTCCAACACCGGACTGGAGCTGCCGTTGTCTGAAAAACACAGTCATGATGTCATGTTGCTCGCCTCGCAAGCCTCGTGGTGCATTCACTGTAATTGTAAAATACCCTTTTCCCATCCAGTGGTTGTTTTCACCGTTTTGTGCTCCTTTTTTCTTTAGAGCAACTTTTTATTGTTTTATATTTTTGAACATACAGAACAGACAAATACAATTGAACAAGGTGCTCCTTTTTTAAATATATATATCTTTCGGTTCAGGCACCGTTTTAAAAGTATCGTATCATGTTGATAAGAGCATTAAAATGAGAAAAAATAATGGGACAAAAAGAAATCAAGGGACAATTAAAATAGATAAAAATGTGCGATTAATTGCGAGCTAACTATGACATTAATGCGATTGAGCGCGATTAAATATTTTAATCGTTTGACAGCACTAGTTAAGGAAGATAATTTATCTGAAAACCAAAAGTGGAGAAACATTAGACTTGAATGCATGTGATTCGGAGTGTTTTTGTTATATTTAGGAGTTCATCATCTGCAAACAACTGGACCGAAGAAAGAAACTAAAAACAAATTTAAAACCATGTTTAAGTCGGTCTTTCCAAGATCGGGACCCCAGCAACTCGTCAGGTTTCCACGTTTTCTTCTGTATCAACCAGAAGTCTGTTTGTTTTTGTCTTTTTCTTTCTTTCTGGGGTTTGGAGGCAGCTGAGGCCAGCAGTAAATAGTCTCTGAAGAAGCAACAGCTGGTGGAAATTTTCTCAGCTGGATCTCCTTGTACTGAAACACACAGCAGACGCAGTAAGTAAAGTATACAGGGCACGAGTCAACCTACACTCACTCCCAAGCATTGACTTGAACGGCAGCGTTAGCTCGTGGGGGCTGCGCTGCCTCCAGAACGCAGCAGGTAACTCTCCGTTCTTGTTCTGTACATTTACATACGTGGTTTTAACCCTGCACACTAAAAAATGACCCCAAATGGATTCTGACCGACAGCGTCAAATAGTACGTATACTCTTTGTTTTCACGGATGGGATCGCCCCGTTTCTTCCCAGCTTTGCACGCTAGACGGCTGGCCACCAGTTTCTCTTCACTGACCAATGACGAGCAGAGAAAACAGGCTCCGCCCTCCTACAACCGCGACGGCTGAAGCTGATTGGACGAACACGTCACGTGGGAAATACAATCTCTCATTTTATGAAAATAGTTCACTGAAACGTGTTTCTGAAAACATTTTAAGCGAGAAATGGTTGCGGTTGCTGAATCTGTCTTCATTTGAGATCGACAACGGTGAATATAAAAGATTTCCGTCGGCTTTTGAGAGGCAGTGAAGCCGAGCCAGCCGCTCCTCATTTGCATGAAGGTGGCTGGATTCAACTTTATGCAAATGAGGAGCCGGCGACTCGATGCCGCCGCCACTCCAAAGTCAACGTTCCCAGAACGCATTGCACGGCTGTTTCGATAGAAAATGAATGGGAAGCATTGAAATGACGTTGACAATGGACACGTACCACAAGGGTCCAGACCAAGCGCGATGAAAATGACCCCAAAGGGGCATCCAGAGCCTGAGACGCTAAAGGACACTTTTTATGTTAGGAAATACCACCCAAGGGCCCTCACTAAGCATCTGTTTTTGACACAATGGGAGTGAGACTGTGTTGAAACAGCAGTATTAGTAATATTACAGTATAGATTGTTTGTTTACCTTTGGCATCTCCATAGTCTCTGGGTTCTCATAGATGCAAGATGACGGATTAGTCCCCTGACGGTTACACTTCTTCCTCTTAGAAAGATAACATAAAGAGCAACAACGGTAGAGAGTATTATAAAGGTGGTAGAATAATTTCATTATCAAATACCACCAAAGGGCCCAAAAACCCCAATGAAGAAGCAAGGTAGAGATGGAGTGACCCTGCCCGGAGGAAGCCCGGGGCCCCCGTCTGGAGCCAGGCCCAGACGGCGGGCTCGTCGGCGAGCGCCTGGTGGCCGGGTTTGCCACGGAGCCCGGCCGGGCACAGCCCGAACAAGCGACGTGGCTCCCATCTCTCCAGCCCATGGGCCCACCACCTGTGGGAGGAACCGTTGGGGTCGGGTGCGATCCCACATGGGTGGCAGTGAAGGTCAGGGGCCTCGACGGACCAGACCCGGGCGGCAGACGCTGGCTCTGGGGACGTGGAACGTCACCTCTCTGTGGGGGAAGGAGCCGGAACTGGTGCGGGAGGTGGAGCGCTACCGGTTAGATCTGGTGGGGCTTACCTCTACGCACAGTCTCGGTTCTGGAACCATACTCCTGGATAGGGGTTGGACTCTTTTCTTCTCCGGAGTTGCCCAGGGTGTGAGGCGCCGGGCGGGTGTGGGGATACTCACAAGCCCCCGGCTGAGCGCCGCTGTGTTGGAGTTTACCCGGTGGGCGAGAGGGTCGCCTCCCCACGCCTGCGGGTTGTGGGGGAAAACTCTGACTGTTGTTTGTGCATATGCACCAAACAGGAGTTCGGAGTATTCGGCCTTCTTGGAGACCTTGACTGGAGTCCTGCATGGGGCTCCAGTGGGGGACTCCATTGTTCTGCTGGGGGACTTCAACGCACACGTGGGCAATGATGGAGACACCTGGAGAGGCGTGATTGGGAGGAACGGCCTCCCTGATCTAAACCAGAGTGGTTGTTTGTTGTTGGACTTCTGTGCTAGTCATGGATTGTCTATAACGAACACCATGTTCGAACATAGGGATGCTCATAAGTGTACCTGGTACCAGAGCACCCTAGGCCAAGGTCAATGATCGATTTCATAATCGTTTCATCTGATCTGAGGCCGTATGTTTTGGACACTCGGGTGAAGAGAGGGGCAGAGCTGTCAACCCATCACCATCTGGTGGTGAGTTGGGTCAGGGGTGGGGAAGACTCTGGACAGACCTGGTAAGCCCAAACGTGTAGTGCGGGTAAATTGGGAACGTCTGGAGGCCCCTGTCCGACAGACTTTCAACTCACACCTCCGGGCGGAGCTTTTCGTGCATCCCTGTGGAGGCTGGGGGCATTGAACCCGAGTGGACAATGTTCAAAGTTTCCATTGCTGAAGCTGCGGCGAGGAGCTGTGGTCTTAGGATCTTAGGTGCCTCAAGGGGCGGTAACCCACGAACACCGTGGTGGACACCAGTGGTCAGGGAAGCCGTCCGACTGAAGAAGGAGTCCTTCCGGGATATGTTATCTCGGAGGACTCCGGAGGCAGTTGCAGGGTACCAAAGGGCCCAAAGGGCTGCAGCCTCTGCCGTGAAAGAGGCAAAGCAGCGGGTGTGGGAGAAGTTTGGAGAAGACATGGAGAAGGACTTTCGGTCGGCACCAAAGTGTTTCTGGAAAACTGTTCGCCACCTCAGGAGGGGGAAGGGGGAACCATCCAAGCTGTGTACAGTAAGGATGGGACACTGTTGACCTCCACTGAGGAGGTAATAGGGCGGTGGAGGGAGCACTTTGAGGAACTCCTGAATCCGACTAATACGCCCTCTATGTTAGAGGCAGAGCTGGAGGATAACGGGGATTGTCGCCGATTTCCCAGGCGGAAGTCACTGATGTAGTCAAACAACTACACAGTGGCAAAGCCCGGGGATTGATGAGATCCGTCCAGAAATGCTCAAGGCTCTGGGTGTGGAGGGGCTGTCCTGGTTGACACGCCTCTTCAACATTGCGTGGAAGTCTGGGACGGTGCCAAAGGAGTGGCAGACTGGGGTGGTGGTTCCCTTTTTAAAAGGGGGACCAGAGGGTGTGTGCCAATTATAGGGGTATCACACTTCTCAGCCTCCCTGGTAAAGTCTACTCCAAGGTGCTGGAAAGGAGGGTTCGGCCGATAGTCGAACCTCGGGTTGAGGAGGAACAATGCGGATTCCGTCCTGGTCGTGGAACAACGGACCAGCTCTTCACTCTCGCAAGGATCCTGGAGGGAGCCTGGGAGTATGCCCAACCGGTCTACATGTGTTTTGTGGATTTGGAGAAGGCGTATGACCGGGTCCCCAGGAGATACTGTGGGAGGTGCTGCGGGAGTATGGGGTGAGGGGTCTCTACTCAGGGCCATCCAATCTCTGTATGACCAAAGTGAGAGCTGTGTCCGGGTTCTCGGTAGTAAGTCGGACTCGTTTCAGGTGAGGGTTGGCCTCCGCCAGGGCTGCGCTTTTGTCACCAATCCTGTTTGTAATATTTATGGACAGGATATCGAGGCGTAGTCGGGGTGGGGAGGGGTTGCAGTTTGGTGGGCTGGGGATCTCATCGCTGCTCTTTGCAGATGATGTGGTCCTGATGGCATCATCGGCCTGCGACCTTCAGCACTCACTGGATCGGTTCGCAACCGAGTGTGAAGCGGTTGGGATGAGGATCAGCACCTCTAAATCGGAGGCCATGGTTCTCAGCAGGAAACCGATGGAATGCCTTCTCCAGGTAGGGAATGAGTCCTTACCCCAAGTGAAGGAGTTCAAGTACCTTGGGGTTTTGTTCGCGAGTGAGGGACAATGGAGCGGGAGATTGGTCGGAGAATCGGGCGCAGCGGGTGCGGTATTGCATTCAATCTATCGCACTTGCCAGGACGAAAAGAGAGCTGAGCCAGAAGGCAAAGCTTTCGATCTACCGGTCAGTTTTCGTTCCTACCCTCACCTATGGTCATGAAGGCTGGGTCATGACCGAAAGAACGAGATCCAGGGTACAAGCGGCGAAATGGGTTTCCTCAGGAGGGTGGCTGGCGTCTCCCTTAGAGATAGGGTGAGAAGCTCAGTCATCCGTGAGGAGCTCGGAGTAGAGCCGCTGCTCCTTTGCGTCGAAAAGGAGCCAGTTGAGGTGGTTCGGGCATCTGGTAAGGATGCCCCTGGGCGCCTCCCTAGGGAGGTGTTCCAGGCACGCCCAGCTGGGAGGAGGCCTCGGGGAAGACCCAGGACTAGGTGGAGGGATTATATCTCCAACCTCGCCTGGGAACGCCTCGGGATCCCCCAGTCGGAGCTGGTTAATGTTGCTCGGGAAAGGGAAGTTTGGGGTCCCCTGCTGGAGCTGCTCCCCCCGCGACCCGACACCGGATAAGCGGACGAAGATGGATGGAAGATGGATGGACCAAAGGGCCCTCACTAAGTGTCTGTTTGTTGACGCAGTGGGAGTGAGACTGTGTTGAAACAGCAGTATTAGTAATATTACAGTATAGATAGCAGTAGTTTGTTTACCTGCTGGTTCTTATAGGTGAAAGATGACGGATCAGTCCCTGACGGTTACACTTCTTCCTCTTAGAAAGATAACATAAAGAGCAACAACGGTAGAGAGTATTATAAAGGTGGTAGAATAATTTCATTATCAAATACCACCAAAGGGCCCTCACTAAGTGTCTGTTTGTTGACGCAGTGGGAGTGAGACTGTGTTGAAACAGCAGTATTAGTAATATTACAGTATAGATAGCAGTAGTTTGTTTACCTGCTGGTTCTTATAGGTGAAAGATGACGGATCAGTCCCCTGACGGTTACACTTCTTCCTCTTAGAAAGATAACATAAAGAGCAACAACGGTAGAGAGTATTATAAAGGTGGTAGAATAATTTCATTATCAAATACCACCAAAGGGCCCTCACTAAGTGTCTGTTTGTTGACGCAGTGGGAGTGAGACTGTGTTGAAACAGCAGTATTAGTAATATTACAGTATAGATAGCAGTAGTTTGTTTACCTGCTGGTTCTTATAGGTGAAAGATGACGGATCAGTCCCCTGACGGTTACACTTCTTCCTCTTAGAAAGATAACATAAAGAGCAACAACGGTAGAGAGTATTATAAAGGTGGTAGAATAATTTCATTATCAAATACCACCAAAGGGCCCTCACTAAGTGTCTGTTTGTTGACGCAGTGGGAGTGAGACTGTGTTGAAACAGCAGTATTAGTAATATTACAGTATAGATAGCAGTAGTTTGTTTACCTGCTGGTTCTTATAGGTGAAAGATGACGGATCAGTCCCCTGACGGTTACACTTCTTCCTCTTAGAAAGATAACATAAAGAGCAACAACGGTAGAGAGTATTATAAAGGTGGTAGAATAATTTCATTATCAAATACCACCAAAGGGCCCTCACTAAGTGTCTGTTTGTTGACGCAGTGGGAGTGAGACTGTGTTGAAACAGCAGTATTAGTAATATTACAGTATAGATAGCAGTAGTTTGTTTACCTGCTGGTTCTTATAGGTGAAAGATGACGGATCAGTCCCCTGACGGTTACACTTCTTCCTCTTAGAAAGATAACATAAAAGAGCAACAACGGTAGAGAGTATTATAAAGGTGGTAGAATAATTTCATTATCAAATACCACCAAAGGGCCCTCACTAAGTGTCTGTTTGTTGACGCAGTGGGAGTGAGACTGTGTTGAAACAGCAGTATTAGTAATATTACAGTATAGATAGCAGTAGTTTGTTTACCTGCAGGTTCTCATAGGTGAAAGATGACGGATCAGTCCCCTGACGGTTACACTTCTTCCTCTTAGAAAGATAACATAAAGAGCAACAACGGTAGAGAGTATTATAAAGGTGGTAGAATAATTTCATTATCAAATACCACCAAAGGGCCCTCACTAAGTGTCTGTTTGTTGACGCAGTGGGAGTGAGACTGTGTTGAAACAGCAGTTTTAGTAATATTACAGTATAGATAGCAGTAGTTTGTTTACCTGCAGGTTCTCATAGGTGAAAGATGACGGATCAGTCCCCTGATGGTTACACTTCTTCCTCTTCAAACACAGAAGAGTTAAAACCAAACCTGCCAACAGAGCATCAGGTGAGTCAGATCCTCCGTTAATGTTTAACATCCACAGATTTTATTGGTTGAACGTTTTCTTTCTGACGTCTGAATTCCTGAAGAAACAACAAAACTCTGAAAGCACAAAACTATGACTTTGGTTTGCAAGAAACAACAGAAACATAAGGAGTTCATACCAGGACAAAAGGAAGCCTCTGAGCTGACGTACACATGCAGAAACTGTTGGTATTCTTAGAGCAGTGAACCACAACCTCCGCTGGTAAAGACAGACTCACCTATTATCACTAAGATGAAGAGGATATTCAGGGCCAACGAGCTGTAAATGACTTCACTCTGGCACAGTATGCAGCTGTTCTGCTGCTGCAGGTCATTTCCTTCAGAGCTGTTGTTGGTGGACGGAGTTATAGGCTCATCTGGAGAAAGAAAAGAGACAAACGTGAGCGTAAGAAACTGAGGCAAAGCTGCTGTGGTCTCAAATACTCCGTGTGCTTCAAACAAAGTTCGATTGTTCAACAAAATAATTAAACCATCAAAACCCGTCCAACAATTTCTGCAACTTTCTTCCTGAAGTTCACAGCTACTTTAGAGCGAGTTATTTTGATCAATCAATCAAAATGTATTTTTAGAGCACTTTAAAATCCAAAGGAGGACACAAAGTGCTTTACAGTAAAACAATAAATGAATACATAAAAGCCCTAAAATACAAAACTCACACGACCCATATAATACAAGTACAAATGATAAAAATCCATACAATAAACCAATAAGACCAGTATAACCAAACATGAATTGTCAATTTCAGTTTTCAAAGGCCAAAGAATAAAGATGGGTTTTAAGAAGAGACTTAAAAATAGACAGTGAAGATGCCTGTCTAATGTGCAAAGGTAAATCCATCCATCCATCCATCCATCTTCGTCCGCTTATCCGGTGTCGGGTCGCGGGGGGAGCAGCTCCAGCAGGGGACCCCAAACTTCCCTTCCCGAGCAACATTAACCAGCTCCGACTGGGGATCCTGAGCGTTCCCAGGCCAGGTTGGAGATATAATCCCTCCACCTAGTCCTGGGTCTTCCCCGAGGCCTCCTCCCAGCTGGACGTGCCTGGAACACCTCCCTAGGGAGGCGCCCAGGGGGCATCCTTACCAGATGCCCGAACCACCTCAACTGGCTCCTTTCGACGCAAAGGAGCAGCGGCTCTACTCCGAGCTCCTCACGGATGACTGAGCTTCTCACCCTATCTCTAAGGGAGACGCCAGCCACCCTCCTGAGGAAACCCATTTTGGCCGCTTGTACCCTGGATCTCGTTCTTTCGGTCATGACCCAGCCTTCATGACCATAGGTGAGGGTAGGAACGAAAACTGACCGGTAGATCGAGAGCTTTGCCTTCTGGCTCAGCTCTCTTTTAAATCACAACGGTGCGATAGATTGAATGCAATACCGCACCCGCTGCGCCGATTCTCCGACCAATCTCCCGCTCCATTGTCCCTCACTTTCGAACAAAACCCCAAGGTACTTGAACTCCTTCACTTGGGGTAAGGACTCATTCCCTACCTGGAGAAGGCATTCCATCGGTTTCCTGCTGAGAACCATGGCCTCCGATTTAGAGGTGCTGATCCTCATCCCAACCGCTTCACACTCGGTTGCGAACCAATCCAGTGAGTGCTGAAGGTCGCAGGGCCGATGATGCCATCAGGACCACATCATCTGCAAAGAGCAGCGATGAGATCCCCAGCCCACCAAACTGCAACCCTCCCCACCCCGACTACGCCTCGATATCCTGTCCATAAATATTACAAACAGGATTGGTGACAAAGCGCAGCCCTGGCGGAGGCCAACCCTCACCTGAAACGAGTCCGACTTACTACCGAGAACCCGGATACAGCTCTCACTTTGGTCATACAGAGATTGGATGGCCCTGAGTAGAGACCCCCCTCACCCCATACTCCCGCAGCACCTCCCACAGTATCTCCCGGGGACCCGGTCATACGCCTTCTCCAAATCCACAAAACACATGTAGACCCGGTTGGGCATACTCCCAGGCTCCCTCCAGGATCCTTGCGAGTGAAGAGCTGGTCCGTTGTTCCACGACCAGGACGGAATCCGCATTGTTCCTCCTCAACCCGAGAAGTGTGATACCCCTATAATTGGCACACACCCTCTGGTCCCCCTTTTTTAAAAGAGGAACCACCACCCCAGTCTGCCACCCTTTGGCACCGTCCCAGACTTCCACGCAATGTTGAAGAGGCGTGTCAACCAGGACAGCCCCTCCACACCCAGAGCCTTGAGCATTTCTGGACGGATCTCATCAATCCCGGGGCTTTGCCACTGTGTAGTTGTTTGACTACATCAGTGACTTCCGCCTGGGAAATCGACGACAATCCCCGTTATCCTCCAGCTCTGCCTCTAACATAGAGGGCGTATTAGTCGGATTCAGGAGTTCCTCAAAGTGCTCCCTCCACCGCCCTATTACCTCCTCAGTGGAGGTCAACAGTGTCCCATCCTTACTGTACACAGCTTGGATGGTTCCCCTTCCCCCCCTGAGGTGGCGAACAGTTTTCCAGAAACACTTTGGTGCCGACCGAAAGTCCTTCTCCATGTCTTCTCCAAACTTCTCCCACACCCGCTGCTTTGCCTCTTTCACGGCAGAGTCTGCAGCCCTTCGGGCCCTTCGGTACCCTGCAACTGCCTCCGGAGTCCTCCGAGATAACATATCCCGGAAGGACTCCTTCTTCAGTCGGACGGCTTCCCTGACCACTGGTGTCCACCACGGTGTTAAGTGGGTTACCGCCCCTTGAGGCACCTAAGATCCTAAGACCACAGCTCCTCGCCGCAGCTTCAGCAATGGAAACTTTGAACATTGTCCACTGGGTTCAATGCCCCCAGCCTCCACAGGGATGCACGAAAAGCTCCGCCCGGAGGTGTGAGTTGAAAGTCTGTCGGACAGGGGCCTCCTCCAGACGTTCCCAATTTACCCGCACTACACGTTTGGGCTTACCAGGTCTGTCCAGAGTCTTCCCCACCCCCCCGACCCAACTCACCACCAGATGGTGATCGGTTGACAGCTCTGCCCCTCTCTTCACCCGAGTGTCCAAAACATACGGCCTCAGATCAGATGAAACGATTATGAAATCGATCATTGACCTTGGCCTAGGGTGCTCTGGTACCAGGTACACTTATGAGCATCCCTATGTTCGAACATGGTGTTCGTTATAGACAATCCATGACTAGCACAGAAGTCCAACAACAAACAACCACTCTGGTTTAGATCAGGGAGGCCGTTCCTCCCAATCACGCCTCCAGGTGTCTCCATCATTGCCCACGTGTGCGTTGAAGTCCCCAGCAGAACAATGGAGTCCCCCACTGGAGCCCCATGCAGGACTCCAGTCAAGGTCTCCAAGAAGGCCGAATACTCCGAACTCCTGTTTGGTGCATATGCACAAACAACAGTCAGAGTTTTCCCCCACAACCCGCAGGCGTGGGGAGGCGACCCTCTCGTCCACCGGGTAAACTCCAACACAGCGGCGCCAGCCGGGGCTTGTGAGTATCCCCACACCCGCCCGGCGCCTCACACCCTGGGCAACTCCGGAGAAGAAAAGAGTCCAACCCCTATCCAGGAGTATGGTTCCAGAACCGAGACTGTGCGTAGAGGTAAGCCCCACCAGATCTAACCGGTAGCGCTTCCACCTCCCGCACCAGTTCCGGCTCCTTCCCCCACAGAGAGGTGACGTTCCACGTCCCCAGAGCCAGCGTCTGCCGCCCGGGTCTGGTCCGTCGAGGCCCCTGACCTTCACTGCCACCCATGTGGGATCGCACCCGACCCCAACGGTTCCTCCCACAGGTGGTGGGCCCATGGGCTGGAGATGGGAGCCACGTCGCTTGTTCGGGCTGTGCCCGGCCGGGCTCCGTGGCAAACCCGCCACCAGGCGCTCGCCGACGAGCCCGCCGCCTGGGCCTGGCTCCAGACGGGGCCCCGGCTTCCTCCGGGCAGGGTCACTCCATCTCTACCTTGCTTCTTCATTGGGGTTTTTGAACCATTCTTTGTCTGGCCCCTCACCTGAGACCACTTTGCCTTGGGAGACCCTACCAGGAGCACAAAGCTCCAGACAACACAGCCCTCAGGTTCACAGAGACACACAAACCTCTCCACCACGATAAGGTGATGGTTCACGGAGAAGGTAAATCGTTCCACAATTTAGGAGCTGCTACAGAAAAAGCCCGGTCCCCTTTTAGCTTGCGCTTTGTTTTCGGCACAATTAGGAGCAGCTGATTGGCTGACCTGAGAGAACGGGTGGGTCTATAGGGGTGTAGCAGCTCAGAGATGTAAGGAGGGGCAAGGCCATTTTGGCCTTTAAAAGCAAATACAAGAATCTTAAAATGGATCCTGTGATATATAGGCAGCCAATGCAGTGGTGCTAAAATGGGGGAAATATGCTCGTATTTACGTGTTCCAGTTAAAAGACTGGAGACGAGCGATAGAGGACCCATTGACCCCCATGTACAGTGCATTACAGTAATCCAGCCGAGTGGTGACAAAGGCGTGGATTACTGTCTCAAAGTGCTGCCTAGAAAGGAATGACTTTATTTTGGCCAATTGCCTCAAATAAAAAAAACTTGTTTTAACTACTGACCTAATCTGTCTGTCAAGATTAAGATTGAGGTCAATTTTAACCCCTAAATTAGTGACAGTTGGCTTGATGCCACGCTTGTGTCTGTGCGTCGTGTACGAACTAAAGATGCAAAGATTAATTGATTAGTTGTCAACTATTAAATTAATCGCAAATATTTTAATGAGCTTGAGTAATTTTTTATGTAAAAGCAGTAAAACTTGTGACAGTAAACTGAATCCTCCTTCTTTCTTTCTAGAGGATGAAGAGAGTTAGCTAGAGGATGAAGAAAGTTAGCTAGAGGATGAAGAGAGTTAGCTAGAGGATGAAGAGAGTTAGCTAGAGGATGAAGAGAGTTAGCTAGTAGATGAAGAGAGTTAGCTAGTAGATGAAGAGAGTTAGCTAGAAGATGAAGAGAGTTAGCTAGTAGATGAAGAGAGTTAGCTAGAAGATGAAGAGAGTTAGCTAGAGGATGAAGAGAGTTAGCTAGAGGATGAAGAGAGTTAGCTAGAGGATGAAGAGAGTTAGCTAGAGGATGAAGAGAGTTAGCTAGAGGATGAAGAGAGTTAGCTAGAGGATGAAGAGAGTTAGCTAGAGGATGAAGAGAGTTAGCTAGAGGATGAAGAGAGTTAGCTAGAAGATGAAGAGAGTTAGCTAGAGGATGAAGAGAATCAGCTAGAGGATGAAGAGAGTTAGCTAGAGGATGAAGAAAGTCAGCTAGAGGATGAAGAAAGTTAGCTAGAGGATGAAGAAAGTCAGCTAGAGGATGAAGAGAGTTAGCTAGAGGATGAAGAAAGTTAGCTAGAGGATTTGGAGAGTTAGCTAGAGGATGAAGAGAGTTAGCTAGAGGATGAAGAGAGTTAGCTAGAGGATTTAGAGAGTTAGCTAGAGGATGAAGAGAGTTAGCTAGAGGATGAAGAAAGTCAGCTAGAGGATGAAGAGAGTTAGCTAGAGGATGAAGAAAGTCAGCTAGAGGATGAAGAGAGTTAGCTAGAGGATGAAGAAAGTCAGCTAGAGGATGAAGAGAGTTAGCTAGAGGATGAAGAAAGTTAGCTAGAGGATGAAGAGAGTTAGCTAGAGGATGAAGAAAGTTAGCTAGAGGATGAAGAAAGTCAGCTAGAGGATGAAGAGAGTTAGCTAGAGGATGAAGGAAGTTATCTAGAGGATGAAGAGAGTTAGCTAGAGGATGAAGAAAGTTAGCTAGAGGATGAAGAAAGTTAGCTAGAGGATGAAGAAAGTCAGCTAGAGGATGAAGAGAGTTAGCTAGAGGATGAAGAAAGTTAGCTAGAGGATGAAGAGAGTTAGCTAGAAGATGAAGAAAGTCAGCTAGAGGATGAAGAAAGTCAGCTAGAGGATGAAGAGAGTTAGCTAGAGGATGAGGAGAGTTAGCTAGAGGATGAAGAGAGTTAGCTAGAGGACGAAGAAAGTTAGCTAGAGGATGAAGAAAGTTAGCTAGAGGATGAAGAGAGTCAGCTAGAGGATGAAGAGAGTTAGCTAGAGGATGAAGAAAGTTAGCTAGAGGATGAAGAAAGTTAGCTAGAGGATGAAGAGAGTCAGCTAGAGGATGAAGAGAGTTAGCTAGAGGATGAAGAAAGTCAGCTAGAGGATGAAGAGAGTTAGCTAGAGGATGAAGAAAGTCAGCTAGAGGATGAAGAAAGTCAGCTAGAGGATGAAGAGAGTCAGCTAGAGGATGAAGAGAGTCAGCTAGAGGATGAAGAAAGTTAGCTAGAGGATGAATAAAAGTTAGCTAGAGGATGAAGAAAGTCAGCTAGAGGATGAAGAAAGTTAGCTAGAGGATGAAGAGAGTTAGCTAGAGGATGAAGAGAGTTAGCTAGAGGATGAAGAGAGTCAGCTAGAGGATGAAGAGAGTTAGCTAGAGGATGAAGAAAGACCGGAGATACACCAGAACAACGTGTGCTCAAGAGAGGAGCCGTCTGTTGTTCCCAAGTTTTTTGTTTCTAACAAATTGGACATAATTTAGCCACTGTTGTTGCCCGTCGCTCTAACGTTACTCGGCCGTGCTAACGTTACTGTGCTAACGTTAGACGTGTCACTTCAAGCATGCAGCGGAGCAACATTATGAACGCAATCCACCTCCGGTCCCGCTACAGAGCGTTGAGAGAGACGGGTTCAGAGCAATGATTAAAACTCTGGATTTAAGATGTCTCGCCTCGCTGAAATACGTCCTCCAACCTGCTGACGTTATTCAAACAGCGGAGCTCCGTTCACTCGCCCACTACAACAACACTACATCCTAACTTACCTGTGGCTAAGGTAGTGGTTATACAACTAGCTTACAACTATTTAGTTTTGAAAGGGAAACAATGTTAAAGTTGTTTGTATGTGTATTCATTCAATTTGAGTTTATTTTACTACTTTGGAGTTTGCACAATACAAATAGTTTAGCTTCTGTAACTGTTTGATGGATTCTCCTTCATATAAAGTTATTGTATAATGTCGTGGAGCCAAACCCTTTAGTAATAAAAGCTTTTAGTAAACATGATGACATTAACATGTTTTTGAGATATTCTATGTACTCCTGACAGTAGAATAAGCCATTATAAACCTATATAAAGGTGGCCCATTATTATTTATTAAAATTTATTTTAAGAAGTTTGATTACATTATATTTTTCGATTTGAATGCACAGTTGTTTTTTAAATAAATAAATAAGAATTCAATACATTACATCTATGTTATTTTGTCTTAGTTAGGAAAGTAATGTTTAGTTAGGAAGGTCTGGTGCCTTTACTCTCTTCCATATGGTGGAAGGAAGGTATAAGGTGGAAGGTATACAGTTTATTATTAATTAAGCATCGGATCGGTATCGGGTATCGTCAGATACACAAAGCCCTGGCATCGGTATCGGGACTGAAAAAGTCGGATC
This sequence comes from Perca flavescens, assembly GCF_004354835.1. Classification (NCBI taxonomy): domain Eukaryota; kingdom Metazoa; phylum Chordata; class Actinopteri; order Perciformes; family Percidae; genus Perca; species Perca flavescens. The sequence continues at coordinate 131,683 of NW_021166515.1, forward strand.
GGTGCATCCATAGTTTAGACGGTGAGTTAATTTCCTCTTGTGGCAAAAATAAAAACCAAAAACAGACCCGCAACCGGTGCTTGAGCATGCAAGAGCATGGTGTGAAAATGTGTCAAACGTCAGAAAAAGTGTCAAAACAAGGGACAAAAAAAGTGATAATTTTCTATTTTTGACATGAGAGGACACGGCCGGCGGGAAGACAACACAAGGGTTAAAAAAGATAAAGAATAATTAGTTGGTGCTTACCTGAAATGAGGAGAAAAGTGTCTTTAAAAATGATGTTGCCTCCTTCCTTTCTGGCACAGAAGTAAAGCCGGCAATCCTCTGCTGTGATGTTTGTAATCTCAAATACGTTTCCCTTGGCAACATATTTGGTTTTCAAAGTTGTATGAATGTCATACCAGGTATCACTGGGATCCATTGAGAAGGTCTGGGCGATTAATCCTTTGACCTGGCTGCGTATCTCTATGTACCAGTATGTGTCTTTAATGTCCCCCGAGCAGGTAAAGACGGTGTTTTGACCCAGCTTTGCCTTGACTACGGTCAAGTTCTCGGCCTCAACAAACACCAGAAACACCAGAAACACCGGGAGGATCATCCAGCGCAGATCCATGATCAGAAACCAGAAACCAGAAGAGAACCGAGTGAAACGCAGCGCCGCTCTGATCTAAAATGGCTTCTTCTTTTCTTGAGAAGAGTTTCATTACTTCCTATTTCACAGGGCGATATAAATAGTTATTCTGCTGAAGATGAGACACCACAAGAGTTTGAGCTGGCATTAGACACACTGAGCAGGCACAAATCAGACCAAAAAACTCAGATTATTTTCTTTAACAAACAACAACTTGCAACACCTTTCACCCTAAAGTCTGCAGAAGCATCAACACATTTATTTTGTCTCGACCTCAAAGCTGCCAGTCTGCGTCTAACAGGCAGGATATCCTGTCTTACAAAGCTTTAAAAAGCATGGAACAAAGGTCTCTTGGCAGAATTAGTTTGGGGGCATTTAAGGAACAAAAATCAGGACAAACTAAATTTTAAATACTTTATCTGACCACAAAAAGTGGAGAAACCTTTTATGTGATCGTAAACATTTAAGAGTTCATCATCTGCAAACAACCGAACAGAAGAAAGAAACGCATACAGACACAAATACACAACCTGAAGTAGTTCATAAATTACAAACAGCAGACACAGTAAGTATAGTATACAGGGCACGAGTCAACCCGTACTCACTCCCAATCCATCACATACTGACACTTGGTCAGTGGCTCTCAGAGTTAGGACACACCTTCTCATTCAATGTGTTTCCTTTTTATTTTCATGACTATTTACATTGTAGATTCTAACTGAAGGCATCAAAACTATGAATGAACACATATGGAATTATGTACTTAACAAAAAAAGTGTGAAATAACTGAAAACATGTCTTATATTTTAGATTCTTCAAAGTAGCCACCCTTTGCTTTTTTTATTAATAAGGGAAATAATTCCACTAATGAACCCTGACAAGGCACACCTGTGAAGGTAAAACCATTTCAGGTGACTACCTCATGAAGCTCATTGAGAGAACACCAAGGGTTTGCAGAGTTATCAAAAAAAGCAAAGGGTGGCTACTTTGAAGAATCTAAAATATAAGACATGTTTTCAGTTATTTCACACTTTTTTGTTAAGTACATAATTCCATATGTGTTCATTCATAGTTGTAATGCCTTCAGTGAGAATCTTCAATGTAAATAGTCATGAAAATAAAAAGGAAACACATTGAATGAGAAGGTGTGTCCAAACTTTTGGCCTCTACTGTATATCTGTCTTATAATATGTCAGCAAGCAATGCATCATGAAGGCTGTGTTGTAGATGTTGATGAAAGCACAGTTAACCATATGCAGTGCACCTGTCCATATGATGCACATTGCACACATAATTTGGATGATATGAATGTAAGATGATTGCCGAAGTGACACTGATCTGTGTTTTTGTTAATTCTTTTTAAAGAAATGGCGGAGTAGATTCCAAAAACAAATCCAGTGTGGCAGGGTTCACATTTTCATGATATAAATTGAGGGAGCAAAAGCAGTATCGGCTCTAAAAATCAGCTCATGAAAATTGGCACTAAAAAAATCCATATCGGTCGATCCCTAATACCCTAATACAGCTTGGCCGTGGCGCTGTAGGATAACATAAAGAGCGACAACGGTAGCGAGTATTATGAAAGTGTTAGAATAATTTCATTATCAAATAATAGACAGGGCCACTGAAGATATATCAAAGTTTATTTTACTCGAGAACCCAACAAGGAGGCAGTTACAGTACACACAGCATGAATACAGAAGTGACCTAACAAAAAGCTCTCTACAGCTGGTTTTTATAATAGGAAGTGAAATGCAATAAATCATGATACAAGACTTGGCGTGGTCAGTTTTTATCTGGTAAGAGATGACGAGGTCTCCTTTATGTACTCAGGAATCGCCTGTTCCTTCCTCAGCATTAAGGACAAGACAGTGGCTCCCAGATACCAGTTGGCGACAGCAGGTATAACATTGTGGAATAATCTGCCACTTTCCCTCAAAATTGTAAATACCAGAGGGGCTTTTAGACATAACGTTAAGGCATTTTTATGGAATAGAGAAGCCAATATCTTTTAATTAGAATAGACTGATTTTTTTATGTGATTTATGATTCTCTGATTTTAGAATGCTTTTAAACCTCGGATGATCTGTATTACAGGTTATTGTCTTTGACCTGAAATAGCTCTTTGTTATGTGTTGCATGTTTTAACACCAAGGACCATGTTGGAAATAAGTGTTTACACTTTAACATGCTATCCTTTGGATTATGTTGTTTGTCAAATCCAAAATAAATCAAATCAAATAAAAAAAAAAAGTGGCAACAGTTTTTTGACTTGTTATATTGCAAACAATTTTAATAATAATCAAGGAATCATTATTTTTCCCTAACAGAAAAATTGAAAAGGAGGCAGGTTGGGGGTGGAGTGGATGGGTCAAACAACACAGGACTTCCCTCCAGTAGACCAGGGTTACTCTCCCACGTGTCCCTATCAACCCTAACCTATCATCGTCCGTGGTGCGTAGATAGCAGTAGTTTGTTCACCTGCAGGTTCTCATAGATGCAAGATGACGGATCAGTCCCCTGATGGTTACACTTCTTCCTCTTCAAACACAGAAGAGTTAAAACCAAACCTGCCAACAGAGCATCAGGTGAGTCAGATCCTCCGTGAATGTTTAACATCCACAGATTGTATTGGTTGAACACTTTATTCTGACGTCTGAATTTCTGAAGATACAACAAAACTCTGAAAGCACAAAACTATGACTTTGGTTTGCAAGAAACAACAGAAACATAATCAGTTCATACCAGGAAAAAAGGAAGCCTCTGAGCTGACGTACACATGCAGAAACTGTCGGTATTCTTAGAGCAGTGAACCACAATGTCTGCTGGTAAAAACAGACTCATGAAGAGGATATTCAGGGCCAACGAGCTGTAAATGACTTCACTCTGGCACAGTATGCAGCTGTTCTGCTGCTGCAGGTCATTTCCTTCAGAGCTGTTGTTGGTGGACGGAGTTATAGGCTCATCTGGAGAAAGAAAAGAGACAAACGTGAGCGTAAGAAACTGAGGCAAAGCTGCGTTGTGTACGAACTAAAGCTGCAAAGATGAATCGATTAATTGTCAACTATTACATTATTTGCCAACTATTTTCATAATTGGTGTGAGTCATTTTTTATGTAAAAACAGTAAAACCTGTGACAGTAAACTCAATCCTCCTTCCTTCCTTCTCTCACTTTCTTGACAGAAATGTGTGTGGTTTAGACGGTGAGTTAATTTCCTCATGTGGCAAAAATTTAAACCAAAAAAAGATTTGCAACTGCTGCTTGAGCATGCAAGACACCATGCATGGTGTGTCAAATGTCGAAAATGAGACAAAAACATTGTAGAAAGTGTCAAAAAAGGGACAAAAATATTGAAAAAAAAGTTGTTAATTTTTCTAGTTTGAGGCGAGAGAACACGGCTGGCGGGAAGACAACACAAGGGTTAAAAAGATAAAGAATAATTAGTTGGTACTTACCTGAAACGAGGAGAAAAGTGTCTTTAAAAGTGATGTTGCCTCCTTCCTTTCTGGCACAGAAGTAAAGCCGGCAATTCTCTGCTGTGATGTTTGTAATCTCAAATACGTTTCCCTTGGCAATATATTTGGTTTTCAAAGTTGTATGAATGTCATACCAGGTATCACCGGGATCCATTGAGAAGGTATGGGCGATTGGTCCTTTGACCTGGCTGCGTATCTCTATGTACCAGTATGTGTCTTTAATGTCCCCCGAGCAGTTAAAGACGGTGTTTTGACCCAGCGTTGCCTTGACTACGGTCAAGTTCTCGGCCTCAACAAACACCAGAAACACCGGGAGGATCATCCAGCGCAGATCCATGATCAGACACCAGAAACCAGAAGAGAACCGACTGAAACGCAGCGCCGCTCTGATCTAAAATGGCTTCTTCTTTGTCTTGAGAATAGTTTCATTACTTCCTATTTCACAGGGCGATATAAATAGTTATTCTGCTGAAGATGAGAGCCCTTTAACACCCCCGACACCACAAGAGTTTGAGCTAGACACACTGAGCAGGAACAAATCAGACCACAAAACTCAGATTATTTTCTTTAACAAACAACAACTTGCAACACCTTTCACCCTAAAGTCTGCAGAAGCATCAACACATTTATTCTAAGTATTTACGGTATTCTTTTGTCTCGACCTCTAAGCTACCACTCTGAGTCTTACAGGCAGGATATCCTCTCTGTTAGACAGGTAAAAGCATTGAATAAAAGTCTCTCGACAGAATTAGTTTGGGGGTATTTAAGGAAAAAACATCATGACAAACTAAATGTTAAATAATTTATCTGAAAACACAAAAAAGAGGAGAAACTTTTTATGTGATCGTAAACATTTAATAGTTCATCATCTGCAAACAACCGAACCGAAGAAACGCATACAAATACACAACCTGAAGTAGTTCATAAATTACAAACAAGTAACAGTACAGTACAGTCAAAATTATCATAAACTGTAGCTCAGCCACATTACATCTTATACCGCCTTAAAACCTATGTATGCCTGATCAGGTTTAAGGAGCCAAAATCAAGACGAGCTAAGTATTTCAGCAGTTTAAGCTAAGTATTTCAGCATTTTAAGCTGCTTATTTCAGCAGTTTAAGCTAAGTATTTCAGCAGTTTAAGCTAAGTATTTCAGCAGTTTACACTAAGTATTTCAGCATTTTAAGCTGCTTATTTCAGCAGTTTAAGCTAAGTATTTCAGCAGTTTAAGGCACTTATTTCAGCAGTTTAAGCTAAGTATTTCAGCAGTTTAAGCTAAGTATTTCAGCAGTTTAAGGCACTTATTTCAGCAGTTTAAGGCACTTATTTCAGCAGTGTAAGCTAAGTATTTCAGCAGTTTAAGCTAAGTATTTCAGCAGTTTAAGCTACTTATTTCAGCAGTTTAAGCTAAGTATTTCAGCAGTTTAAGCTACTTATTTCAGAAGTTTAAGCTACTTATTTCAGCAGTTTAAGCTACTTATTTCAGCAGTTTAAGCTACTTATTTCAGCAGTTTTGTTGTGGTTTCTGTATTTTGCCTTGTGTTTTGTGCCGTTTCTGTTGCTTCGTAGTTTTCTGTATGTTTCCTATTTTTGTTGTTCTCCCTTGTGTTTAGTGTTGTCAAGTTTCTGTGTTTAGTTGATTTCATGTTTCCCTGTTTATGTTCTGCTTCCTGTTTTATTTTGATAGTCTGGTCTTCTGTCTTGTCATGTCTAGCTTTGCTTTCTGTTCCCACCTTTGTTGATTGTCTTGCCCCGCCCTGATGTGCTTCACCTGTTGTCTCACCTGTTTATGATTTGCCTGTCACCTCATGTATTTAGCCTCTGTGTTCCCCTTGTCTCTTGTCAGATCGTCTTGTGTGCTTGCCCATGTCTGGTGTTTGTTCCTTTGTATGTTCTGTTTGCTCCTGCCGTCAGTGTTCGATTTTGTATGTTTCCAGTCCTTGTACTGCCGCCCTTTGTTATATTAAATACCTCAGTTTGACCGCCTCCTGCCTGCCTGCCTCCTCTCTGCATTTGGGTCCGAATTCCTTGCTCCCTCGTCACAGTTTAAGCTAAGTATTTCAACAGTTTAAGCTAAGTATTTCAGCAGTTTAAGCTAAGTATTTCAGCAGTGTAAGCTAAGTATTTCAGCAGTTTAAGCTAAGTATTTCAACAGTCTAGTCTTTAGACTTTGGTGCACGCTTGCTAACTAGTTTTCAAACCTTCTTATGCCGGGAACACACCGCCTGCGAATAGCCGTGAAGCGTAGATTTGTGCCCAATCGAGTGCCTGGCTGTTCGTACCAGACGAGCAGTTCTCAGCGTTGGTCACAAGGCGATGCTTCTCGTCTCCGCTAGCGTGCTGCGGTGAGTTCCCGGCGTTACATAACTGCAGCATGTAGTATTAAAGTGCAAACACCTGGACAGAAGAAAGAAACTAAAAACAAATACATAAATCAAAAAAAGTGTTGAAGGCTGTCTTTAAAAAGATCAAGACAACCCAAACAACTTGTCAGGCTTTCACGTTTTTCTTCTGGCTCAACTACAAGTCTTTTTGTGCATTGATGAGCTTGAAGAGTTCATGATCTTCACATTTTCAAGTCCAAAACATTCTATAGTACAGGTGAGTGGTACCGTGCAGGTTTCAGGGGTGTGCGTACTACAGGTGAGTGGTACCGTGCAGGTTTCAGGGGTGTGCGTACTACAGGTGAGTGGTACCGTGCAGGTTTCAGGGGTGTGCGTACTACAGGTGAGTGGTACCGTGCAGGTTTCAGGGGTGCGTACTACAGGTGAGTGGTACCGTGCAGGTTTCAGGGGTGCGCGTACTACAGGTGAGTGGTACCGTGCAGGTTTCAGGGGTGTGGAGGAGGCAGTGCTGACTGAGGCAGCTGAACTTTGTGGTATATACACTCTGAAGAATCAACAGCCGGTGGCACGTTTCTGAGCTGGATCTCCTCGTACTGAAACACACAGCAGACACAGTAAGTTTAGTATACACAGCAGTGGTTCGCAAGCTTTTTTCAATAATCTTTTGAACAGTGTTTTTAAGCCATGTACCCCCTAACCAGCGCAAGCCATTTTTGGTAGAGAAAAAAAAGTCTCTATAAAGAGGAAGAATACAGCGATGTCAGAGATAGATTTACTAAACAACAGCCTTGGAACTGGAAAACATTTAGATGCTGATGGAGAAAGGACACAAAAACTAAGACGGTAGAAAGAAGGAAGGAATGCAAGAATAGGTCGAAAATAGTCATAAAACGTTGAATAAAACTGTAGAAAGAAGGAAGGAAAGAAGGCAACACTAGGGCGACAAAAACTCACAATGCAAAAAAAAATGCAAAAAAAACATTTGTTAAATGCGACAAAAACTACCTAAAAAATGAAAAGAAATGTGACAAAAACTACCAAAAATGTTTTCAAAAATGCGACAAAAACGTAAAGAAAATGTTTAAATGCATGTCACTCCCCCCCTCCTCTCTTCCCCTTTCATGTCTTCAGCTGTCCTGTCAAATAAAGGCCTACAATGCCCAAAGATTTTTTTTTTTATTTTAACCAGTGGATTCGGTATTTGGCTGAATCCCAAAAATCTGGATTCGGTGCATCCCTAACCATAAAGACTGTGTTGAAACAGCAGTATTAGTAATATTACAGTATGGATAGGAGCAGTTTCTTTACCTGCGGCGTCTCCAGAGTCTCTTGGTTCTCATAGGTGAAAGATGACGGATCAGTCCCCTGATGGTTACACTCCTTCCTCTTCAAACACAGAAGAGTTAAAACCAAACCTGCCAACAGAGCATCAGGTGAGTCAGATCCTCCGTTAATGTTTAACATCCACAGATTTTATTGGTTGAACGTTTTCTTTCTGACTGTTTGAATTTCTGAAGAAACAACAAAACTCTGAAAGCCCAAAACTATGACTTTGGTTTGCAAGAAGCAGCAGAAACATAATCAGTTCATACCAAGACAACAGGACACCTCTGAGCTGACGTACACATGCAGAAACTGTCGGTATTCTTAGAGCAGTGAACCACAACCTCCGCTGGTAAAAACAGACTCACCAATTATCACTAAGATGAAGAGGATATTCAGGGCCAACGAGCTGTAAATGACTTCACTCTGGCACAGTATGCAGCTGTTCTGCTGCTGCAGGTCATTTCCTTCAGAGCTGTTGTTGGTGGACGGAGTTATAGGCTCATCTGGAGAAAGAAAAGAGACGTGAGCGTAAGAAACTGAGGCAAAGCTGCTGTGGTCTCAAATACTAACATGGAGAGGCCTCCGTCTGCTTCAAACAAAGTTAGATTGAATAATTATAATAAGTAAACCATCAAAACGCGTCCAACAATTTCTACAAAGTTCACAGATACTTACAACAGCTATGTTACCTATAGACCTGCAGGTAATACATGTTACCTATAGGGCTGTAGGTAATGCATGTTACCTATAGACCTGCAGGTAATGCATGTTACCTAGACCTGCAGGTAATGCATGTTACCTATAGGTCTGCAGGTAATACATGTTACCTATAGGCCTGTAGGTAATGCATGTTACCTATAGGTCTGCAGGTAATACATGTTACCTATAGACCTGCAGGTAATGCATGTTACCTATAGGTCTGCAGGTAATACATGTTACCTATAGGCCTTAGGTAATGCCCTATAGGCCTGCAGGTAGGTAGGTAATGCATGTTACCTATAGGCCTGCAGGTAATACATGTTACCTATAGGCCTGCAGGTAATACATGTTACCTATAGACCTGCAGGTAATACATGTTACCTATAGACCTGCAGGTAATACATGTTACCTATAGGTAATGCATAATACATGTTACCTATAGGGCCTGTAGGTAATGCATGTTACCTATAGACCTGCCTGCAGGTAATACATGTTACCTATAGACCTGCAGGTAATAGGTATACCTGACCTGTTACCTATAGGGCTGCAGGTAATACATGTTACCTATAGACCTGCAGGTAATACATGTTACCTATAGGGCTGTAGGTAATGCATGTTACCTATAGACCTGCAGGTAATACATGTTACCTATAGGGCTGCAGGTAATACATGTTACCTATAGACCTGCAGGTAATACATGTTACCTATAGGGCTGTAGGTAATGCATGTTACCTATAGGGCTGTAGGTAATGCATGTTACCTATACACCTGCAGGTAATGCATGTTACCTATAGGGCTGTAGGTAATACATGTTACCTATAGGGCTGTAGGTAATACATGTTACCTATAGACCTGTAGGTAATACATGTTACCTATAGGGCTGTAGGTAATACATGTTACCTATAGGCCTGCAGGTAATGCATGTTACCTATAGACCTGCAGGTAATACATGTTACCTATAGGCCTGTAGGTAATACATGTTACCTATAGACCTGCAGGTAATGCATGTTACCTATAGGGCTGTAGGTAATACATGTTACCTATAGGTCTGCAGGTAATGCATGTTACCTATTGGTCTGCAGGTAATACATGTTACCTATAGACCTGCAGGTAATACATGTTACCTATAGGTCTGCAGGTAATGCATGTTACCTATAGACCTGCAGGTAATACATGTTACCTATAGGTCTGCAGGTAATGCATGTTACCTATAGGGCTGCAGGTAATACATGTTACCTATAGGTCTGCAGGTAAAATTGTCAAAAACTCGCTTTAACAATCAGAACTCAATGAAGGGGAAATCCATGCCTTTTATCGCTCCAAAGGACATGGCCTTCATTGAAAATGAAATAAAGCAAGTAAATTGGCATAACACCATTGGTAGCATGCCCTGTGAGCCAGCCTGTGCTGATTTAATGTCAACTGTTAAAGACATTATATTAAAATACACCAAAAAAAGGGGCAGGAAAACAAATAAAAAATATAATCTACCCTGGTTCAACACAAAACTCTGGGAATTAATGAAAAAAAGGGATGCTTCTTTGAAAAAGTTTTTAAAATCAAAATTAAATACTGATCATCTGATTTTTAAAAGTTTAAGAAACATTGTCACACAACAACTTAGAAAGGCTAGAGCAAATTTCTTCCTTAATGTTATTAATGAGGCAAAAGGAAACCCCAAAAAGTTATGGAAGAGCATTGACAAGATACTTGGACGGGAAAAATCAGCAAATAAACATTTAAAACTTATGGTGGATGGCTGTATCCAGGGTGATGACCAGATTATTGGGGAATGTTTTAATGAGTATTTCATAAATTCAGTACAAAAATTGAGTTTAAGTTTTCCTAAAACTCAACTCACACAAGCTTTTACCTATGATGATTCTGCTTTCAAGTTTTCCCTTATTAACACAGAGAAAGTGGAAAATGTAATCTCATTTTTAAATAACAGCAAAGCTAAAGATGTATATGGTTGTGATACTGCTTTTTTAAAACAACACAAGACATCTATTACGATACCTCTAGCCATGATTATAAATAAGTCTTTTAATGAAAACGTCTTTCCTAGTGTGCTCAAGCCTGCCATTGTAACCCCTGTGCATAAATCTGGAGATACTCAAGTGGTCTCTAATTATCGACCCATCAGTATTCTCCCAGCTGCATCAAAGGTTATTGAAAAAGTTGTGGCAGAACAACTAATAGCACATTTGGACTCAAAGTCCTTTTTTCATCCTATGCAATTTGGTTTCAGAAAAAAACATTCCACTGAAACTGCATGCTGCTACTTCCTTGAAGAAATTAAAACTAGCTTAGATCAAGGAGGAGTGGTGGGAGCAGTCTTCTTAGATTTACGCAAAGCCTTTGATACAGTTAACCATGAGGTACTGATACACAAACTGGCCAAATATGATATCTCCATAAATGTCCAAAATTGGATAAAATCATACTTGATAAATCGAAAACAATGTGTGCAAGTAAATGGAACATTGTCTACATTTCTTGCATCCACTGTGGGAGTTCCACAGGGGTCAATTTTAGGGCCACTGCTCTTTTGTTTATATATTAATGACCTGCCTTTGGTTTGCAAGGGCATAAATATTGTTATGTATGCTGATGACACCGTTTTATATACCCATGGGAGAAGTGCAATAGACGTAGCAAAGAAATTATCAAGCGTCATGAGCAAGGTTAGTGACTGGTTACATCATTCGTGTCTTACATTAAATGTTGAAAAAACTGTAACCATGTTCTTCACAAATCGATCTAAACTTAAAACTTATCCTGAAATTTTAGTAAACGGCCAATATATAAAACACGTGGAGAGATTTAAATACCTAGGGGTAACTCTAGATTCAACACTCAGTTTTAAAGGTCATGTTAAAAATTTGTGCAACAAACTGAAATTCAATTTAGTTAATTTTAGATACATAAGAAACTCTCTCACCACTGAAGCATCAAGTACATACTTAAATGCAATGATCATTCCCCACTTTTTATACTGCATTACATCCTGGTCTCAGGCCTGTAAAACAGTCATAAAACCCTTGGAATCTTTGTATAAAAACTGCCTCAAGATTCATGACAAAAAAACTCGTCATTATCATCATTGTCATATACTTGTCAAATATGATCTACTTAGTTTTGATAATTTAATAAAACACTCAAATGTGTCTTTATTACATAAAATCATATACAGTGCTACTGCTCCCCCTCTGAAAAGGTTTGTAACACTCTGCTCCGAAATAACAGTGCGAACAACTCGAAGCGTTACAAGGGGGAGTGTAGCATCCCACAACGTAAAACCCAATTTGGGAGTTCCTCTTTCTCTTGTGTTGCAATGAGGCAGTGGAATGACCTCCCCACGCAACATATTTTATGTACAAATTCTCACACCTTCTCATGCCTAACAAAGAGTTGGTTGTTGAGTAAACAAGTTTGTTCACATATATAGGATACTGTATTTATGTGGGTGTGTGTGTGTATGTGAGTGTGAATGTGCGTGTGTGTGTGTGTGTGTGTGTGTATCCTTGTATGAATGAATATCTGGAGTAGAATGTACTCTAATGTGCCTAAGCTGCTCCAGAAGTTTTTACAGTGTGCGTGCTGGGAGGGGAGAGAGAGAGAGAGTGAGTGGGCTGATGGCGCCCCTGTTTCTACTGAACAGTTTGTTCTTAATTACTATGCACATCATGTCATTTATATATAGTTTTGTAATATTTCTATTTAAAATTGTAAATTGTTTTGTTTTAAAATTTGTCATACCTGCCCAGGGACTACAGGTGGAAATTAGCAATTGTTGCTATAACCTGGCCCAAGACATATTCTCTTGTTTAACAAGTTTAATGTTTATTTGTGCATTGTCCCTGTTTCAAATAAATCAATTTCCATTTCCATTCCATTGTGCACCAACAATACCAAAACAAATTCCTTGTATGTGTTAATAAAAAGTACTTGGCAATAAAACCCTGAACTGGTGCTCGAGCATGCAAGACACCATGCATGGTGTGTCAAATGTCGAAAATGAGACAAAAACATTGAAGAAAGTGTCAAAAAACGGACAAAAATATTGAAAAAAAAAAAAGTTGTTAATTTTCTATTTTGAGGCGAGAGAACACGGCTGGCGGGAAGACAACACAAGGGTTACAAAAAGATTAAGAAAGAGTTGATGGAACTTACCTGAAATGAGGAGAAAAGTGTCTTTAAAAGTGATGTTGCCTCCTTCCTTTCTGGCACAGAAGTAAAGCCGGCAATCCTCTGCTGTGATGTTTGTAATCTCAAATACGTTTCCCTTTGCAACATATTTGGTTTTCAAAGTTGTATGAATGTCATTCCAGGTATCACCGGGATCCATTGATAAGGTATGGGCAATTGGTCCTTTGACCTGGCTGCGTATCTCTATGTACCAGTATGTGTCTTTAATGTCCCCCGAGCAATTAAAGGTGGCGTTTTGACCCAGCTTTGCCTTGACTACGGTCAAATTCTCGGCCTCAGCTAACACCATAAACACCGGGAGGATCATCCAGCGCAGATCCATGATCAGACACCAGAGAACGAGAGAACCGACCGAGACGCTGAAAGCGCCGCTCTGCTCTCAAAGTACTTCGTCGTCCACTTAGAGAGAGAAAAGAAATGAACACTTCCTCTTTCACAAGGTGATAATGTTGCTTGCAAGTCGCGATGATCTTAACCACAAATACCAAGGAAGTTTCAACACGCGCTTAACAACCGGACCTGAAACTTGTTCACCCTTAGACATCCTTCTGCAGCAGGAAGCTGTGGCATCGTGGGGGTAGCGTAACTGATTTACAGGGGATTTCTTGAAGGGTTTAAAGACAGAGATTATACCACTAGTATTAAACATTCTTACTGTTAACATTATGGGATGGATCCCTACAGAGATAGAGCTTTTAGTTAAAGAGTAAGATCCTTTTAGTTTAACATAAAACAGCCTCAAAGTCCCCATCACCAGACTCCATGTAAATAATCAGGACTTTAAGCGTGTATAGAGCCAGCATATCTCCACCAGACTCCATGTAAATATACATTGAGTCTGGTGGAGATATGCTGGTTCTATACACACTAAAAGTCCTGATTATTTACATGGAGTCTGGTGGAGATATGCTGGTTCTATACACGCTTAAAGTCCTGATTATTTACATGGAGTCTGGTGGAGATATGCTGGTTCTATACACACTAAAAGTCCTGATTATTTACATGGAGTCTGGTGGAGATATGCTGGCTCTATACACGCTAAAAGTCCTGATTATTTACATGGAGTCTGGTGGAGATATGCTGGCTCTATACACGCTAAAAGTCCTGATTATTTACATGGAGTCTGGTGGAGATATGCTGGTTCTATACACGCTAAAAGTCCTGATTATTTACATGGAGTCTGGTGGAAATATGCTGGTTCTATACACGCTAAAAGTCCTGATTATTTACATGGAGTCTGGTGGAGATATGCTGGCTCTATACACCCTAAAAGTCCTGATTATTTACATGGAGTCTGGTGGAGATATGCTGGCTCTATACACGCTAAAAGTCCTGATTATTTACATGGAGTCTGGTGGAGATATGCTGGCTCTATACACGCTAAAAGTCCTGATTATTTACATGGAGTCAGGTGGAGTTTGGGAGTTTTGTTGCACAGTTCAAAGTGTTTACAGTCCATCCTTCTCAGCACAATCCATCCCATATTAGTTGTGTCATCCTATCCTTGACTTTCCTCCTTTTATTTTCTTTTCCTTTCCTCCTTCCTGTGTCCTCTCCTCTCCTCTCCTCTCTCCTGTGTCCTTTCCTCTCCTCTCCTCTCCTCTCCTCTCTCTCCTGGGGTATGTTTCTGTTCCAGAGAATGGAGGGCAGTAGATGTAATAAAGTGGAGAAGTGGCTCCATCTTGTGGCCAAACGTTGTAACTGCAGAAAAGAGAAACTCAAAACATTTGTTCAACTTTAACATTTTATTTCAGAAGAGTAAACAAACTCAAACACTCCTCTTTCCTTCAGACTCGCAGAGATTTAGTGCAGATTTAATCTTAGTAACAGGCAGCTATAGAAACAAGTTTTATATTCTAAAACCACCCTTCAACTTCACACTTTTCACTTCACACGAATATTTAACAACACTTAAAACGAGATGAAATCAACTTCTTGTACAAACACACTCCACGCTCAACAGTTTAAACACAAATCCTATGTAGAAAATATCAGAGTTACAACATTACACAGATATACAAACTATTACAGCCAGAGTATGATGTAATCATGCAGCTCTTCTAGACTTTTAGAAATGTTATGGGAATGAATGGATGAGTCCGTTCTACCCTGGACCCTTTCTTTCTTATTCTTATTCCATTGCTTTTCTACTGTTTATCCATTACTCACTCATAGTGAATCATTAAAGTGATTATTTAGCAGTTTAAGCTACTCATTCCAGTACTTTAACCTTGTTCTTCCAGTATTTCAGCATTTCAGTCAGTACTTTAAGCTACTTATTCCAGTACTTTAAGTTAAATATTTCAGCAGTTTAGTAAGTACTTTAAGCTACTTATTCCAGTACTTTAAGTTAAATATTTCAGCAGTTTAGTAAGTACTTTAAGCTACTTATTCCAGTACTTTAAGTTAAATATTTCAGCAGTTTAGTAAGTACTTTAAGCTACTTATTCCAGTACTTTAAGCGAAGTATTTTAGCAGTTTAGTCAGTACTTTAAGCTACTTATTCCAGTACTTTAAGCTAAGTATTTTAGCAGTTTAGTCAGTACTTTAAGCTACTTATTCCAGCATTTTAAGTTAAGTATTTCAGCAGTTTAGTCAGTACTTTAAGCTACTTATTCCAGTACTTTAAGTTAAATATTTTAGCAGTTTAGTCAGTACTTTAAGCTACTTATTCCAGTACTTTAAGTTAAATATTTTAGCAGTTTAGTCAGTACTTTAAGCTACTTATTCCAGTACTTTAAGCTAAGTACTTTATTAATTATATAT
>NW_021166515.1:152139-177139 GCF_004354835.1 Perca flavescens
AGGGAGGGAGGGAAGGAGGGAGAGAGAGAGAGAGAGAGAGAGGGAGGGAGGGAGGGAGAGAGAGGGAGGGAGGGAGAGAGGAGAGAGGGAGGGAGGGAGAGAGAGAGAGAGAGAGAGAGACAGAGAGAGAGAGAGAGAGAGAGAGAGAGAGAGAGAGAGAGACAGAGAGAGACAGAGAGGGAGAGAGAGAGATGGAGGGAGGGAGGGAGGGAGGGAGAGAGGAGAGAGGGAGGGAGGGATAGAGAGAGAGAGAGAGTCATCAAATATTTTCAGATTTGTTGAATGTTCATCCACATTGTATTGTCAGATTACAAGCCTGTTTACAGACCTTCACCCACAACATTATACTTTGTTCACAACCTTCTCACTGAAGGCATCAAAACTATGAATGAACACATATGGAATTATGTACTTAACAAAAAAGTGTGAAATAACTGAAAACATGTCTTATATTTTAGATTCTTCAAAGTAGCCACCCTTTGCTTTTTTTGATAACTCTGCAAACCCTTGGTGTTCTCTCAATGAGCTTCATGAGGTAGTCACCTGAAATGGTTTTACCTTCACAGGTGTGCTTTGTCAGGGTTCATTAGTGGAATTATTTCCCTTATTAATAAAAAAAGCAAAGGGTGGCTACTTTGAAGAATCTAAAATATAAGACATGTTTTCAGTTATTTCACACTTTTTTGTTAAGTACATAATTCCATATGTGTTCATTCATAGTTTTGATGCCTTCAGTGAGAATCTACAATGTAAATAGTCTATACTGTATATATCCATTTGGGGTAGCAATAACATTTTGGCTCGCCTAGTTTGTGCGCCAAAACAAAAAGACAGGAAAGGTTTTTTTTTTTTTTTTTAAACTGCAACTACGTGACCATTCAAAGCAGAATTTGGGGCAGATTTGGGCCGACTCCGAGACTCCGAATATTCCCCGAGAAGGAACTCTTTTTGATGACTTTTGTAGGCTTCGTGTCAACAAAAAGCGCACCCAAAATAAGGGAAAAAGATACAAATTTACAAAAATAACAAAAATGAAGGGGAAAAAAAACTACCAAAATGTTAAAATAAAGCGACATGCAGTAACAAAAGCAACATCAATAAACTCTATCCGTGTCTGGCTCTTGGTGTGATGCTCTTTTTCCAGTGTGGCCTTCTGGGAAACTGAGTTTGAGACCCCTGACATAGAGGCATGCAGCCCAGCAGTTGGAAATGACTTCACCATGCTGAGGTCACTGTATTCGTTTAGTTCCTGCTCTACCCACCAATGGGGTTAGAGGATACCGACCAATGGGGTTAGAGGATACCGACCAATGGGGTTAGAGGAGGACCTGGCACATATAGCCAGCTCAGATGAGGCGTGGAGTGTGTGTGTCTCTGTCTGTGTGTGTGTGTCCGTCTGTGTGTGTGTGGGTCTGTGTGTGTCTGTGTGTGTGTGTGTCTGTCTGTGTGTGTGTGTGTGTGTGTGTGTGTGTGTGTGGGTCTCTGTGTGTGTGTGGGTCTCTGTGTGTGTGTCTGTGTGTGTGTGTGTGTCTCTGTGTGTCTGTGTGTGTGTGTGTGTGTGTGTGTCTGTCTGTGTGTGTGTCTGTCTGTGTGTGTGTGTGTGTCTGTCTGTGTGTGTCTGTCTGTGTGTCTGGGTGTGTGTGTCTGTGTGTGTGTGTGTGTCTGTCTGTGTGTCTGTGTCTGTCTGTGTGTGTGTGTGTCTCTGTGTGTGTCTGTCTGTCTGTCTGTGTGTGCGTAGGTGTGTGTGTCTCTGTGTGAGTGCGTGTGCGTGGGTGTCTCTGTGTCTGTGTGTGT
The DNA here is from genome assembly GCF_004354835.1 of Perca flavescens. NCBI lineage: Eukaryota > Metazoa > Chordata > Actinopteri > Perciformes > Percidae > Perca > Perca flavescens. The sequence continues at coordinate 153,934 of NW_021166515.1, forward strand.
GTGTGTGTGTGTGTGTGTGTGTGTGTCTGTCTGTGTGTGTGTGTGTGTGTGTGTGTGTGTGTGTGTCTGTGTGTGTGTCTCTGTCTCTGTGTGTGTCTGTCTGTCTGTGTGTGTGTGTGTGTGTGTCTGTGTGTGTGTGTGTGTGTGTGTGTGTCTGTCTGTCTGTCTGTGTGTGTGTGTGTGTCTGTCTGTGTGTGTGTGTGTGTGTGTGTGTGTGTGTGTGTGTGTGTGTGTGTCTGTGTGTGTGTCTGTCTGTGTGTGTGTGTGTGTGTGTGTGTGTGTGTGTGTGTGTGTGTGTGTGTGTGTGTGTGTGTGTGTGTGTGTGTGTGTGTCTGTCTGTGTGTGTGTGTGTGTCTGTGTGTCTGTCTGTGTGTGTGTGTGTGTGTGTGTGTCTGTGTGTGTGTGTGTGTGTGTGTGTGTGTGTGTGTGTGTGTGTGTCTGTCTGTGTGTGTGTGTCTGTGTCTGTGTGTGTGTGTGTGTGTGTGTGTGTGTGTGTGTGTGGATGTGCGATTATGATTTCTGCTCCCAATGATCACAAAAACAGAATAATCGAGAAAAAACTATTATTTAGCTCATTACGTTTTGCGAGTAAACTCTTATGTTCTCTCTCGTGTTCTGACTGAAAAACAAAGTTTAAATAGGACAAGTACTACGGTGAAGTTCACAGTTGTATGTTGTTATTTTTATCTGTTGTTATATTTAACTTTTTCCACTGTTTTTTAAGTTCAATAACTGCAACATCTTTCCAGAAGTCAACGAGTAATCGTGTCAAATTATCGGGGTTTCAGTATTGACCGAAATAATCGTGATTATGTTTTTTTCCATAATCAACTAACTAACTAACTTACTTACTTTTAGTTACTTAGTTAATTACTTAGTTAGTTAGTTAGTTACTTACTAACTTACTTACTTACTAAATACCTAACTTACTTAGTCACTTAGTTACTTACTTAACTTACTTAGTTACTACCTAACTTACTTAGTTACTTACTTACTTACTTAGTTACTTAGTTAGTTACTTACTTACTTACTATCTAGCTTACTTAGTTACTTACTTAGTTACTTACTTAGTTACTTACTTAGTTAGTTACTTAGTTAATTACTTAGTTAATTACTTACTAACTTACTGACTTACTACCTAACTTACTTAGTTACTTACTACTTAGTTAATTACTTAGTTACTTACTAACTTACTTACTACCTAGCTTACTTAGTTACTTACTTAGTTACTTACTTAGTTACTTACTTAGTTAATTACTTAGTTACTTACTAACTTACTTACTACCTAGCTTACTTAGTTACTTACTTAGTTACTTACTTACTAAACTTACTTACTTACTTACTACCTAGCTTACTTAGTTACTTACTTAGTAACTTACTTACTACCTAGCTTACTTAGTTACTTACTTAGTTACTTACTTAGTTACTTACTTACTTACTAACTTACTTACTTACTACCTAGCTTACTTAGTTACTTAGTTAGTTACTTAGTTACTTACTTAGTTACTTACTAACTTACTTACTTACTACCTAGCTTACTTAGTTACTTAGTTAGTTACTTAGTTAATTACTTAGTTACTTACTTACTACCTAGCTTACTTAGTTACTTACTTAGTTACTTACTTACTAACTTACTTACTTACTACCTAGCTTACTTGGTTAGTTATTTACTTAGTTACTTAGTGATACAGGCATCAGATTGTTATTTATGTAATAGTCTATGTTTTTTGTATCTGTCCCTATTTAAATAAACTACAAATAATAATAAAAATGGTTAGCTACTTACAAACACACACACACACACACACACACACACACACACACACACACACACACACACACACACACACACACACACACACACACACAGACACCTCCATGTGTGATGGAGGCAGGCAGCCAAGTAGATGCTAATGACTTTAGCATGCTCCAGTCTGTATTGGTCTAGTTCCTCCTCTACCAGCTGATGGGGAAATGTTTTCAGCAACACAGACGGGATGAGTTGGACACGGAAAACCTCGACGAGGGACACGATGGAGCCGATGACACCAAAGATCTGCCGAAAAACCACGCAGAGACAGAGGAGGACCTCGCAAATATAGCAGAAGCAGATGGAGGGGAGACAGAGAAGAAGCTGAGGTGAGTTGGAATACGTCGAAAACTGAATTCATGGTCTTTTTCTGGGACACAATCCTGGACTGATTTCAAGCCACAAGCATGATGCTACATACAAGTTACACACACACACACACACACAGTCTCACACACACACACACACACACACACACACACACACACAGTCTCTCACACACAAACACACACAGTCACGCACACACACAGTCTCACAGACACACACATAGTCACACACACACACACACACATAGTCTCACAGACACACACATAGTCACACACACACACACACAGTCTCACAGACACACACATAGTCACACACACACGCACACACAGTCTCACAGACACACACATAGTCTCACACACACGCACACAGTCTCACACACACACACAGTCTCACAGACACACACATAGTCTCACACACAGTCTCACAGACACACACATAGTCTCACAGACACACACATAGTCTCACACACACACACAGTCTCACAGACACACACATCTCACACACACACACACAGTCTCACAGACACACACATAGTCTCACACACACACACAGTCTCACAGACACACACATAATCTCACACACACACACAGTCTCACAGACACACACATAGTCTCACACACACACAGTCTCACACACACACACACACACAATCTCACACACACACAGTCTCACACACACACATAGTCACACACACACACACAGTCTCACAGACACACACATAGTCTCACAGACACACACATAGTCTCACACACACACACACACAGTCTCACAGACACACACATAATCTCACACACACACAGTCTCACACACACACATAGTCACACACACACACACACACAGTCTCACAGACACACACATAATCTCACACACACACACAGTCTCACACACACACATAGTCTCACACACACACACACACTCTCACAGACACACACATAATCTCACACACACACAGTCTCACAGACACACACATAATCTCACACACACACACACAGTCTCACAGACACACACATAGTCTCACACACACACACAGTCTCACAGACACACATATAGTCTCACACACACACACAGTCTCACAGACACACACATAGTCACACACACACACACGCACACACAGTCTCACACACACACATAGTCAAACACACACAAACACACACAGACAGACACACACACACACACACACACACACACACTATGCTATGTACGGCACGAGCTGTTTTTAAATGTGCTACAGGAAAGAACTTAACTTGCTTAACTTTACTCACTAATAACCTTCCCTAATGTCCACGTGGCCATGAGGAGGTTTCTTCACTTTGCCAGAGACAAAACTTTCCCCACATGGTGAGAATTAAAACACGAACACAGAACAAGAATGACTCAGCAGCAGCGCCGGGACTCGCCTGGCAACAGACTCGCATCCCGTCAGACACCTGGACCTCACGGGAGTCCTGGAGGAGTTTTCCACGGAGACCGGTTGCATTAAAGCAAACATGGGCACTCATCAGTCCTTAATGGATTTCCACTTCAACTGCCAGAGAGGAGGATCAACTGTTGATCATCTGTTTCTCCATTAGTGGAGAGACTGAAGTCTCTTTATATAGACCTTAGTGGTCCCCTAATACTGTATCTGAAGTCTCTTTATATAGACCTTAGTGGTCCCCTAATACTGTATCTGAAGTCTCTTTATATAGACCTTAGTGGTCCCCTAATACTGTATCTGAAGTCTCTTTATATAGACCTTAGTGGTTCCCTAATACTGTATCTGAAGTCTCTTTTATATAGACCTTAGTGGTTCCCCTGTATCTGAAGTCTCTTTTATATAGACCTTGTATCTGTATCTGAAGTCTCTTTTATATAGACCTTAGTGGTTCCCTAATACTGTATCTGAAGTCTCTTTTATATAGACCTTAGTGGTCCCCTAATACTGTATCTGAAGTCTCTTTTATATAGACCTTAGTGGTCCCCTAATACTGTATCTGAAGTCTCTTTTATATAGACCTTAGTGGTCCCCTAATACTGTATCTGAAGTCTCTTTTATATAGACCTTAGTGGTCCCCTAATACTGTATCTGAAGTCTCTTTATATAGGCCTTAGTGGTTCCCTAATACTGTATCTGAAGTCTCTTTTATATAGACCTTAGTGGTCCTCTAATACTGTATCTGAAGTCTCTTTTATATAGACCTTAGTGGTCCCCTAATACTGTATTTGAAAAATTTTAAATATTCCATATTTTAAAGCATCAATCTGATGCATTTTGAGATGCATTTTTTGCCAACCAACAGTGTAATATTTTAATGTGCCCTCATTAAAGTTAATTTAATGGCACTGGCTAAACAGTTAAAGTCCTTCTGCCATTACACAATAATACAAGTCATAATTTTTAAAAACTAAAAAGTTTTGGATCAATTTTTACTTCTAACTTCCAACCATATGTTAAATTAAGAGTCAATGTGGATTTACACACTGCAATAAAATCATAATCCTACAATGAATCATTGTGAAAACTAAACTTTACTACTTTGGCCAGGTCCTCATCAAAAAAGCGAATTAGTACAAACAGAAAGCTTTGTTAAGGCACTTTGGGCTTCAGATACAGGGCTTGAAATTAACTTTTTGAGGCACTTGAAGTACATTTACGTTTCACTTGTCCATGCACAAAAGTCACTTGTCCGAGTAAAGAGTCATAATTTTATAAAAAAAAAATTTTTTTGCTAATGCATGCATATAATATAATAATGCAAACAGTTGAAAGCATCCAAACACTATCAGCATTAATAAAATTCAGTTGAAACAGTAGAAACAAACGTGTCCCAACAATAGATTTCCCATTCAACAAGAAAAAAGGATCTCCAGACTCCATAGTACAAAGTAATATGTTGCACGCCGGTGTGCAGAAGTTAATATATTGAGATTCTGAGTCAGTATTTTAAAGATTTGTCATTACTTTCAGATTCTTAGTCAATATTCTAAGTTACTAAGTCAATATATTGAGATACTAAGTCGATACTTTGAGATGTTGAGTCAATTTATTGAGATTGTAAGTCAATATTTTAAAAGTCGACTCCTGTGCAATGGCTCCAAACTCCAAGAGGAATAAAGGATTCAAATTCTACATTTCATCCTATATCCACAATTATGAGGGTAAGTAGCCACGTTGTTTTTGATGGTAGCATCTTCGCTAGAGCTAGCTGCTAGCTTATTTTACTTGCTATAACTGTTGTACTATGTCAAAATAATTTGATTGGAAGCCCACTGCTCCTTTCATGTTGCCCCACCACATCCATATCTACCCCTTCAGGGATACCATCTAGAGCAGGGGTGTCAAACTCATTTTCACTAGGGGCCACACTTGAAAAAGAGAATCACACGAGGGCCAGACATGTGGAGTTTATTTGTTTTTGTTCAGACTTTTTTTGGTGGCTTTCTCAGACCCTTTTTGTAAATGTGTTGCTTTTTCCGACATTATTTGTGTGCTTTTTGTTGCATTTTTGTTGACATGAAGCCCTACAAAAGTCATCAAGAGAGTTCCTTAGCCATCGTAGAATTTAGCAAATCAAGCAAAAACAATGATTTTTCGCATTTTTGTTGACATTCATCAAAAGAGTTCCTTAAATTTAGCAAATCAAGCAAAAACAAAAACAATGATTTCCTTTAGCCATCGTAGAATTTAGCAAATCAAGCAAAAACAATGATTTTTCGTTTTTTGTTGACATGAAGCCCTACAAAAGTCATCAAAAGAGTTCCTTAGCCATCGTAGAATTTAGCAAATCAAGCAAAAACAATGATTTTTCGCATTTTTGTTGACACGAAGCCCTACAAAAGTCATCAAAAGAGTTCCTTTAGCCATCGTAGAATTTAGCAAATCAAGCAAAAACAATGATTTTTCGCATTTTTGTTGACACGAAGCCCTACAAAAGTCAAAAAGCCCTTTACAAAATTTAGCAAATCAAGCAAAAACAATGATTTTTCGCATTTTTGTTGACATGTCATCAAAAGAGTTCCTTTAGCCATCGTAGAATTTAGCAAATCAAGCAAAAACAATGATTTTTCCATTTTTGTTGACATGAAGCCCTACAAAAGTCATCAAAAGTTCCTTTAGCCATCGTAGAATTTAGCAAATCAAGCAAAAACAATGATTTTTTGACGCATTTTTTTAGCCATTGACATGAAGCCCTACAAAAAAAGTCATCAAAAGAGTTCCTTTAGCCATCGTAGAATTTAGCAAATCAAGCAAAAACAATGATTTTTCGCATTTTTGTTGACATGAAGCCCTACAAAAGTCATCAAAAGAGTTCCTTTAGCCATCGTCATCAGAATTTAGCAAATCAAGCAAAAACAATGATTTTTCGCATTTTTGTTGACATGAAGCCCTACAAAAGTCATCAAAAGAGTTCCTTTAGCCATCGTAGAATTTAGCAAATCAAGCAAAAACAATGATTTTTCGCATTTTTGTTGACATGAAGCCCTTTACAAAAAATCATCAAAAACAATGTTCCTTTAGCCATTCCTTTAGCCATCGAAATTTAAGCAAATCAAGCAAAAAAAGTCAATGATTTTTAGCCATCGTAGAATTTAGCAAATCAAGCATTTTTTCGCATTTTGTTGACATGAAGCCCTACAAAAGTCATCAAAAGAGTTCCTTTAGCCATCGTTAGAATTTAGCAAATCAAGCAAAAACAATGATTTTTCGCATTTTTGTTGACATGAAGCCCTACAAAAGTCATCAAAAGAGTTCCTTTAGCCATCAAATTTAGCAAATCAAGCAAAAACAATGATTTTTTCGCATTTTTTGTTGACATGAAGCCCTACAAAAGTCATCAAAAGAGTTCCTTTAGCCATCGTAGAATTTAGCAAATCAAGCAAAAACAATGATTTTTCGCATTTTTGTTGACATGAAGCCCTACAAAAGTCATCAAAAGAGTTCCTTTAGCCATCGTAGAATTTAGCAAATCAAGCAAAAACAATGATTTTTCGCATTTTTGTTGACATGAAGCCCTTCATCAAAGAGTTCCTTTAGCCATCGTAGAATTTAGCAAATCAAGCAAAAACAATGATTTTTCGCATTTTTGTTGACATGAAGCCCTACAAAAGTCATCAAAAGAGTTCCTTTAGCCATCGTAGAATTTAGCAAATCAAGCAAAAACAATGATTTTTCGCATTTTTGTTGACATGAAGCCCTACAAAAGTCATCAAAAGAGTTCCTTTAGCCATCGTAGAATTTAGCAAATCAAGCAAAAACAATGATTTTTCGCATTTTTTGACATTGACATGAAAAGCCCCATACAAAAGTCATCAAAAACAGTTCCTTTTTGTTGAGCCAAAAGAGTTCCTTTAGCCATCGTAGAATTTAGCAAATCAAGCAAAAACAATGATTTTTCGCATTTTTGTTGACATGAAGCCCTACAAAAGTCATCAAAAGAGTTCCTTTAGCCATCGTAGAATTTAGCAAATCAAGCAAAAACAATGATTTTTTCGCATTTTTTGTTGACAAAAAGTCATCAAAAGAGTTCCTTTAGCCATTTTTGTTTAGCAAATCAAGCAAAAACAATGATTTTTTCGCATTTTTGTTGACAAAGCCCTCAAAAAATCAAAAGAGTTCCTTTAGCCATCGTAGAATTTAGCAAATCAAGCAAAAACAATGATTTTTCGCATTTTTGTTGACATGTCATCAAAAGTTCCTTTAGCCCTTTAGCCAAGAATTTAGCAAATCAAGCAAAAACAATGATTTTTCGCATTTTTGTTGACAAAGCCCTACAAAAGTCATCAAAAGAGTTCCTTTAGCCATCGTAGAATTTAGCAAATCAAGCAAAAACAATGATTTTTTTTCGCATTTTTTGTTGACATGAAGCCCTACAAAAGTCATCAAAAGAGTTCCTTTAGCCATCGTAGAATTTAGCAAATCAAGCAAAAACAATGATTTTTCGCATTTTTGTTGACATGAAGCCCTAAAAAGTCATCAAAAAGTTCATAGCCAAAATTTAGTTCAAGCAAAAACAATGATTTTTCGCATTTTTTTGTTGACATCGTACAAAAGTCATCAAAAGAGTTCCTTTAATCAAAAAACAATGATTTTTTCGCATTTTTGTTGACAAAAAAAGTCATCAAAAGAGTTCCAATGATTTTTAGCAAATCAAGCAAAAACAATGATTTTTCGTTTTGTTGACATGAAGCCCTACAAAAGTCATCAAAAGAGTTCCTTTAGCCATCGTAGAATTTAGCAAATCAAGCAAAAACAATGATTTTTCGCATTTTTGTTGACATGACAAAGAGTTCCTTTAGCCATCAAAGTCATCAAAAACAATGTTTTTCTTTTTGTTGACATAAGCCCTCAAAAGTCATCAAAAGAGTTCCTTTAGCCATCGAGAATTTAGCAAATCAAGCAAAAACAATGATTTTTTCGCATTTTTGTTGACATGAAGCCCTACAAAAGTCATCAAAAGAGTTCCTTTAGCCATCGTAGAATTTAGCAAATCAAGCAAAAACAATGATTTTTCAACATGAAGCCCTACAAAAGTCATCAAAAGAGTTCCTTTAGCCATCGAGAATTTAGCAAATCAAGCAAAAACAATGATTTTTCGCATTTTTTGTTGACATGAAGCCCTACAAAAGTCATCAAAAAACAATGAGTTCCTTTTTGCCATCGTAGAATTTAGCAAATCAAGCAAAAACAATGATTTTTCATTTTTTTGTTGACATGAAGCCCTACAAAAGTCATCAAAAGAGTTCCTTTAGCCATTTTTAGCAAATCAAGCAAAAACAATGATTTTTCGCATTTTTGTTGACATGAAGCCCTACAAAAGTCATCAAAAGAGTTCCTTTAGCCATCGTAGAATTTAGCAAATCAAGCAAAAACAATGATTTTTTTTTTGCATTTTTTTGACATGAAGCCCTACAAAAGTCATCAAAAGAGTTCCTTTAGCCATCGTAGAATTTAGCAAATCAAGCAAAAACAATGATTTTTTCGACATTTACAAAAGTCATCAAAAGAGTTCCTTTAGCCATCGTAGAATTTAGCAAATCAAGCAAAAACAATGATTTTTCGCATTTTTGTTGACATGAAGCCCTACAAAAGTCATCAAAAGAGTTCCTTTAGCCATCGTAGAATTTAGCAAATCAAGCAAAAACAATGATTTTTCGCATTTTTGTTGACATGAAGCCCTACAAAAGTCATCAAAAGAGTTCCTTTAGCCATCGTAGAATTTAGCAAATCAAGCAAAAACAATGATTTTTCGCATTTTTGTTGACATGAAGCCCTACAAAAGTCATCAAAAGAGTTCCTTTAGCCATCGTAGAATTTAGCAAATCAAGCAAAAACAATGATTTTTCGCATTTTTTGTTGACACGAAGCCCTACAAAAGTCATCAAAAGAGTTCCTTTAGCCATCGTGAGAATTTAGCAAATCAAGCAAAAACAATGATTTTTTTTTGTTGACGCATTTTTGTTGACATGAAGCCCTACAAAAGTCATCAAAAGAGTTCCTTAGCCATCGTTGAATTTAGCAAATCAAGCAAAAACAATTACGTTTCTCAGCCTAAATATGAAAACTCTCTCTGCTTCTTCTGGGGGGAATTTCTGAGTCTCGGTCGGCAAATCTGCCCAAATTCTGCTTTGAATGTCAGGTAATTGCATTTTAAGAAACACTTTCCTGTGTTTTTGGTTTGGTGCACAACTAGGCGGGCCAAAATGTTATTGTGAACCTAGAGTGATATATACGGGCCGGATCTAAATCTGCAAGGGGCCGGATTTGGCCCGCGGGCCTTGAGTTTGACACATGTGATCTAGAGTCAACAGCTTGTCAGCTTGTCATGTCAGTGGAAAATCTGAAGATGGACTTGTTCACAGAATTCTGCAAGGAACTCGTCAAATAGCAGCAATGCGGAGAGGGCCAGAGCTTGAGGCTGATGCCATTTGGGAATACTGCCAAACAAAACGTGTCTATTACCCCCCCGACGCTCCCTGGTTGGGGGGGGGGTCTCCAGACAGACTTGTTTTTGATCCTTCGGAGTCTGTACAGTTTGGGCTTAGAGAAAGGAAAGGCCCCAACCTAAAAAGTTAAGTAGACTGTACTTAACTTAAGATTAAATCTGGCAATTTGGAACTAAAAGAAATCCCATGCATATTACTGGCTGGTACAGGGTCAGATGCTCGTCACCGGTTTGACATGGTGTGATTTTGTCATTTCGGCTGAAGAAGACCTGCTGATTCAGCGGATTTACGGGGATAATGATGTATGCAAAGTCATCAGAGAAAAAAATGGAGCGTTTATTTCTATGTTTACATGGCAAAATGCATGTAAAGTGTCCGTCCCATACAATAAATACCAGCAATTAATTGTTATTTTCTTGTCATTTTAATAAAGTAAAACAAGTTATTACCTCTATAATAAAAACAGATAACCACATAAAATCATGAATGTCAAATTTATTAAAGACCTGTAAGATATTCTTATATTCACAATATGTTACTGTAGGTTAACACTAATACAATTTTGGATTGCCAGTTTTTTTTTTTTTATTTTTTTTTTTTTTTTTTTTTTTTTTAAAGGGACCTGTAGTAGTTATACAGGTTTGTGATGTTATTAGGTATTGCACAGTGCTTACAATTATACATTGTGATACAGCGGCATAACCACGGACTACATAACGTTACCTGAGTTTAATGATTCCTCTGACAACCCGACAGAATAATAATAATAATACATTTTATTTAAAGGCTCCTTTCTCGGCACTCAAAGACACCGTACAGGGTTATAAAAGACAAAGCAGTAAAAAATAGTCCAGTTGTCATTTCATTTCAAGCACAACTAAAAATAGAGCAGTGTCAAATCAGTTTTTGTAAAAAAACATTTCAAACTTCGTTCGCCCATGTCTTCACTAGGGGTCCATTTTGGACATTTGAGAGCAGACCGGGCTACTGTAAATATCTGATTAATAGGGGTGTGACGAGACGCTTACTCCACGAGACGAGACACATCACGAGATTGGGTTCACGAGAACGAGACGAGACGAGATTTAACATTTTTTTTTTTAAAGAAATCCTCAATGATGAAATATGTGAATGGAAAATAGTTTTTTTATTCAACTGAAAAATCACAAAATGCAAAACAATTTAGGTGCCTTTTGAAATCAACTATTAATGATGAATGTTATTTAACTTTTTTTTTTTACTATTTTAATGAATCGTATGCAGTAAAGGACATGCAAACACTGCAAAATGTTTTGTATAAAATCTACCAACTGGCTTCTGCCTTGTGAAATCTAACTCCTTTTTCACAAATCGAACATAAAAAAATAAACAGTATAAATAAAATAAATGTGTAAACAACAGAAAATGTTTAAATGCAAACAGTAAGTGTATCAATAACCAAAGTACTGCTCTCTCAAAACTACAAGTGCAAACAGAAACTATTTTTTTTCTATAAGATAAACTACACAGAACAGCCTTAAGATATGGTCATGTTATTTTTCAAGAATATAAGCATGTCGACTATAGGGCTTATTCGCAAACACCGGAAGTAGCTAACCGCGGCCATATTGTTGACATGACATCTCCCGCACGCAGATTTTAGTTGAGGGGAGCAGTAGTAGCGTAATGGCTTCATCTCGTCGATATAAAGAGAAAATAAGCTTGGTTGGTGTGGACCCATATCAAATAGACCCATTAGCTTTAAGTAAAGATCAGTCCTTATTGCCAGCCGTAACCTATCCGGATATTTATAATTATCTCGTGCATACAGTATCCGCATACACTTCGCAGGAGCTGAAAGCCTTCAAGTCACTTGAGTCGTATAACTACTTCATCTCTGGCAAAGTCGGCAACCTTCTTATTTTTGTTCCACCAACGACATCGTCAAACATTGTCGTGATCGCAGAGGTATGTAAAAAAACTTTTTTATGTGATGCTTAACGTTAACTTACTTGCAAAACCTGATGATGAATGCTATAGCTAACGTTAGCTTACCATCACGGGGTCGCATCAGCTGTGTGTAATTTTTATCTTAAAGTCGACACTAGAGGTTTAGTAACTACTACTTAGTTTGTAACTTCGTCAGCTACTAAAATTATTTACACCACGATTACTTTGGTCATAACTTCAAGTCACAAATAAGGCAATCGTGACATTTTATGATTTACACAGACCCTAGTTGTTACTCAGAGTAATGTTGTAACTTATCTCCGTGGTGCAACATTTTATTTTAGTGAAACATAAATCACAACTTACTAATAATTTACGTTGTAATTAAGCTACTTTTGAACCTACACACAGCTGGTGCAACAGGCTGCAGAATAACATCTGAAACTATTGCGTTTGTTGTCATTATACTTTTTCTGTTTCTGCTTCAGATATTATTTAACAATATCTGAAAACCTTTTGAAACTGTGTTTTGTGAAAATAATAACCTAGGCATGTGAATGTTTATTTGCCATAAGATAAGAATAGAAGCTGCCATACACACAATTAAAAAATTAATGTCATGCATGTATCTTGTTTGAAATTTTGAATGCAATTCTGTGTTTTTGTATTTTCATAGGTTAAACACAGTCAGAAGTTAAGTGCCCCACCTCTGCGCCCATGGGTTACTGCCCAGAAGGATGGCATTATCTTGGCTGCACACTGCACCTGCATGGCAGGATTAGGCGAGACATGTAGCCATGTTGGAGCAGTTCTTTTCGCCATCAAGGCAGCTGTTTTGCTCCGTGAGTCCCAAACTGTGACAGAAAAACCTGCATATTGGTTACTTCCAAGTGGACAACCAAAGGAAAAGTACCTTGAAGTAGAAAACATTGACTTTCACTCAAAAGCTATAATCAAAAACAGACTGGACACAACATTTTCAGAAGGGAAACCAATACAATACCAAAGCTACCTGATGTGTCAGAGCCAACGGATGCTGAGATCGCTACTCTCCTGGGAGAGCTGCATGCTACAGGTGATAAACCAGTCTTGCTGTCTGTCAAAAAAGACTATGCAGAGTTCTATGCTCCAGTGTCGAATACCGATACTGGCCAGCCCCTACGTGAGCTATTCGATGAACAGTGCATTTCTATGACAAGCGAACAGTTACTCTTACACTGTAGTACCATTGCAGTTAACATTTCTCAAAGGCAAGCTGACACAATAGAACAGCAGACAAGAGAACAGTCTAAAAGTAAAGCCTGGTATAGATTTAGGGCTGGCAGAATTACAGCCTCACGCATGAAAGCTGCTTGCTCCACACCACCTGAGAATCCATCACAAAGCCTCATCAAAAATATGTGTTACCCTCTAAGCGCAGGCTTTACAAGTAAAGCAACCACTTGGGGGTGTGATCATGAACAACAGGCACTAACTTTTTATCGTCAGCAAATGCATTCACACACCAATTTCAGATGTGAGACCAGTGGTTTTGTAATAAATCCAGAACTGCCTCACATAGGTGCTACACCAGATGGGATCGTACATTGCGACTGCTGTGGTGATGGTGTAGTGGAGGTTAAATGTCCGTTTTGTGCACATGATAGCATAAGCCTCAAAGAATGTGTTGATGGCAGATTCTGTTTGGAGGAATGTAACATTCACATGCCTACTATTTTCAGGTCCAGACACAGATGCTTGTATGCAATAAGGAGTTTGCTGATTTTGTTGTATGGTCAGAAAATGATGTACACATAGAGAGGATAGAACCAGATATTGAACTCTGGGAAGTAATCAAGTCAAAATCTAAGGATCCTTTTTCCAAAGCCCTTCTCCCAGAGCTTGTGGGCAAACTTTTCTCAAGGCCGTGTCCATCAGCAATGCCGACTGACGCAGCTGATGTGACTGAAGTGGGTCCCTCTGAAAGCAGAGAAAAACCAAGCCCATCAGACATCATCTGCGTGTGCAAGCAACCATACAAAGTGCGTGACCGTGTGGTACGTTGTCACAGTGAGGACTGCCTTCATATATGGTTCCATCTCTCATGTATGAACATGAAACGTATGCCTAATAAGAGGAGCAAATGGTACTGTTTGGTGTGTAGAGCTGGAGTGTGATGGTAAAGTATGACACATGAAATGAGGATTCTGATGTAACAGGTTTTTATTATAATTTGTATTTACAGTTCAGTGTTTTGTCATTTTATACAAAAATATGAAATTCATTACCATTTCTGACTGCCTTTTATGCTAAAATGTAAGATGATTATTAAAATAACTGACTTATTCCATACTGAACCTGACTTTTGTGATTAAGATGGTAAGGTAACATGTTTTTATTATAATTTGTATTTACAGTTCATTGTGTTTCGTTATTCTATACAAAATATGAAATTCAGTACCATTTCTGACTGCCTTTAATGCTAAAATGTAAGATGATTATAAAATAACTTTGACTTATTCCATATTAAACCTGACATTTGTGATGTTAAGGTAACACTATACATGTGTTAAAGGTATAGTTCATTTTAAAATGAAAATTCTGTCATCATATACTCACCCTCAAGTTGTTTCAAACCTGTATGAATTTCTTATTTCTGTTGAAAACAAAGGAACATATTCATACAGGTTTGAATCAACTTGAGGGTGAGTATATGATGACAGAATTTTTCATTTTAAAGTGAACTATCCATTTAACAACCCGTTTTACAACCACACACCTCTAATCAAAAGGTACAACCGAAGAGCACATGTTGGTAAGGCAACAACACTGTAGTTATCTTATCGATTACTGCTATCTCGGATCCTGATGTCACCAGGTAGGAGATGGGTATCTTCTCAGACAGTATCCCATATTTATTGCGCACCAATCCTATCACTCTTTCTACATGTATGCGGACGTGTGCGATTTTGCAGATAGCCTCAACTTCAAGAGCAGACAGCTGTAGCTTTCCTCGAGTATAACTGGGTGTTACAACTTTTGCACATTTTAACCCTACACTCTCTTGTATATTAAAACCTCTGTCTGCCAAGATGAAATCACCAGGGTTAAGTAGCTCGAGTAAGCCTGAGTTTTCTGTGACATGTTTATCGGTAGTACGCCCTCCCCATGCCTTAGAGAGGAAAGAAATGGATCCCTGAGGTGTGATGCCTATAAGGTATTTGATAGTGTTATGGTGTTTATATGAAGACCAAGTGAGACTGCGTGCTGTCAAACTTGAAGGCCTCTCTATAAAAATTTCAAAACAATCAATTATTACTGTCACTCTTGACCCAAAATGTTGTTGAAAGGTTATTGGCATAGACTTCAAAAGCTCATCTCTCCTCGGCCAAAAGATAAACTTCTTAAGTTTCACATACAAGACATGTATGACACAAACAAAGGTTTTGGACACGGTAGACTGTGAAATGCCAAATCTGTAGGCAAGGTCCTGTTCTGGGAAGTTGTGGAGTCTCATCAGTACCAACACAAGTTTTTGAAACTTGGTTAGTGAAGTTTTAATGCTGTCAGTAAGGGAACCTTCAATGAAATTATAGAGCACCATTAATGTAGCAAAACTGGGTAAACCTGTATAAAATCTGACTTTTTTTCTCATCATCCCTAAGTGTGTCTATGCTTATCTTTTCTGTAGCTAGCTGACATTTCAGAGTAATATTGTCAGTAAGCAGTCTCTGGTGATCAGCTTGTATTTTAGAGCACACTTCAGATGTGCACATATCTTCCTCAACAGTCTCAAAAGCATCCATAACCTCACTGCAAGCCTCTGTAGTGCTCATCCCTGGGCTGTCTTGCTCTTGTGCCACACTCCCTGAACTTGACGCCTGTGTTCTTCGCTGCTGCACCCTATTGTACCTGGCCATTGCACATCCTTTTCTGGGTCTCTTTTCTGGGAAGTCTGTTGCTCTCTCAGCCTTTCCTGTCTGACCTGTCTCTCCTGCCAGCTTCAATGAGGGGGCCCAATCAGGATGAGTGCTGTCATGTAGATATGATGGCTTACCTAAAAGAAATCACCCTCAACCTAATACAAGTCAGGGCTCCAGACTAACTTTTACTAGGAGCGCTGTAACAAAATAACAGTATCATACAAGCACTGATTCCCTATCAATGCCAAATTACTGCATGATACTGATGTCTGATCATGCCTGAAGACACTGTGTAGGTATAAAATGTGTTTTGGGGATCTGGCTAACTTAAGCCCACAAAGGACATTGTATTAATACAAATGTATTAATACTAATATATCTTATTAATACTAATTTAATAATTGTCTCAATTTATGGCAGATTCCTCTATTTTGAAAGAGCTCTTTCAGCCACTGCTTACACTTACAGCTAACCATATGTGATCAAATTATGGGGACAGACTTTGCTGTGAGGTAATGTTATGTAAAAACAGTAACGTTAGCCTACATGTGATAAAAATGAAGGGAACAGACTTTGCTGTGAGGCATATATCCCTAACTTTACCTGTAGCAAAATGATGAGAACAGACTTTGCTGTGAGGCATATATCCCTAACTTTACCTGTAGCAAAATGATGAGAACAGACTTTGCTGTGAGGAGTTGGCTGAAAGTTTAGCCTATTTATTCTAGCTAGCCACAAGTCTCTCCTGCGCTGGCTCAACTCCTCTGTCTCCCTCCCTTCACGTTGTCTGACAGTTGGTATTGCATAAAAACTCACTCCGGGCTTCTTATTACTGTTGTTAGAACAGCCGTGTATTACACAACACACCATCGCGCCGGTAAAAAATAAATAAATTCAGCGACAATACCGACGATTTCTTGCTTGTCAATGGACAGACTGACAGTTGCCGTGGTTTCTATGTCAACAACATGGCTGCCGCGAACATTGATGACGTAGATCGAATAAGCCCTATTTCTGGCAGCAGTTGAGACCTTTGGGCAGTAACTATGTCTCCTGCAGTAGAAAAAACCCACACTCACTTGGAACAGAGGTAGCAGGGATGGAAAGGTATGCTTTGGCAAGTGGAGACAGCAAAGGATATTTAGGAGTCGCCGAAATCCGACATTTTCCACCACAGAAAATGGCCTCATATCAGCTGCAATGAAAACGCCTATGTCCCTCGTTATTGCCGTGGCTCTTGCACTTACCGGTGGCAGAGATGCAAAGGCTTCTAGAGTTGTTTGGCCTTTTAATGTTTTCGTCGCGGGTGCTGTAGTTAGTAGAGAGCTGTGGTGGTGCTGGAAGTGTTGTTGCATCGTGCTCGTGTTAGCCGCGGTATACGGCATTTTTTTTCTTACAATGTTTACATATTGTGTTCGTCTCGTCTGTCACTCTTTCGCCGTTTATTATTTCCGCAGGAAAACCAAAATGTTTGCACACAAATGATTTAGTAATTCAAGTAATTCCACGCTCCATCACGCTGACATCACATCGCCTCACGAGACAACTTTTCACCTCGACGAGAAATCTTGTCACGTTTTAATCTCGCGAGATCTCGTAAAACGAGATCTCGTCACACCCTTACTGATTAATGCTCCCGGTCATGGACAGGGGGACGGTGGTGTCGAACAGTTTTTTTTATCTCTTTGACTCTTCTGATCATCCTTTCTACGTGCACCCTCAGCCGAGCTATGGACTGGGTCTGTAGGACATCCTCCTCTGGCATCTGGGCCCTCCTCGAGTGACAAAAGCTGGACGATGAACAGTCCCAGGTACCAGGAAATCCTTTGTCAACCATAATGGCCATCTCGGGGGTTAAAAGGGATGTACTTCCTGACTGGCGAAACACTTCCTTGTCGCTCATGGAGCCCTCGAAGAGGTGCAGCCGGAGGGAAGAGGGTGTCTGACGTCGACGAAGTTCGGTAGGGGACATCAAAAAACAGATCGAGTTGACCGGTAAGTCAAGAAAAAGGAACAACTCATCTATTGGCAGCAGGTTCTAGTGGGTGAGAAAAGTGCAAGGATTTAGTTCAGACTAAATGTCAGTGTGCTTGTGTACAGTGGTGCTGAATAAAAAGAGGAATAAAAAAAAAAATGCATTGTTTTATACCTCTTTTTAGTCAACTTTAGCATGCTTTCCTGGCTCTGCTGGTCACTCTGATCATTTTTGATGTTGCAGACTCCATAAGGCTCCAAAACGCCATCAGGTGGGATGGGAACCTAATTAGGGTACGACAATTAGAGTAAGTTTACTTACTTAGACTGTAATGAAATGAAATTAAAATAAAAATGGTGGTGTTTTGGGTTATCAACAACACACTGAATCAGAAAGTCTATTTAGCTTCTAGCGCATCACACATACAGCGTAACAACATACACAAATCGATTGACTTGAGAGGAGAGTTTAAGCCTACAGAGTTGTGAGGTTTTAAGAGGATTTGGAAGTTAGTTAATCTAATTAAGGAATTAATCTTCACCAGTTACACTATGTGACAAATGTGCTATACTAGCATAACCTCCTGTAGCCTATATAGATTAAGTTATGCAACTGTGTGCTCCACAGGTTTTACACAAAACATATGTGGCATCAAAGCCGGTTTAACTTTGACAATCGCTGAAGGCTGTAGATAGTTGTCTTACCTGGTGTAAAATCGTACGTCTTCTGGAGAAGAGGCGAACCGCCGCTGTCCAAATTTGGACAGATGGCACGTTTTCAGTTGCTCTCGAAGCGCATCGATTTCCTGTTTTAGTTGCTCGTAATGTTGCCTATCCACGCGCGCAGTAGGAGATGCTGCCTAGTCATGGTCCGTGACCATAGGGGATGGCGACAGGCTCCGGACTTGGTTGTTCTTGCCCGTACTTTGAGATTCTGGGCTCGGTCTAACGTTAGCCGGCTGGGTCTAACGTTAGCCGGCTGGGTCTAGCGTTAGCCGGCTGGGTCTAGCGTTAGCCGGCTGGGTCTAGCGTTAGCCGGCTGGGTCTGCGTTAACCCGGCTGGGTCTAGCGTTAACCCGGCTGGGTCTAGCGTTAACCCGGCTGGGTCTAGCGTTAGCCGGCTGGGTCTAGCGTTAACCCGGCTGGGTCTAGCGTTAACCGGCTGGGTCTAGCGTTAACCCGGCTGGGTCTAGCGTTAGCCGGCTGGGTCTAACGTTAGCGGGCTGGGTCTAGCGTTAGCCGGCTGGGTCTAGCGTTAGCCGGCTGGGTCTAGCGTTAGCCGGCTGGGTCTAGCGTTAACCCGGCTGGGTCTAGCGTTAACCCGGCTGGGTCTAGCGTTAACCGGCTGGGTCTGCGTTAGCCGGCTGGGTCTAACGTTAACCCGGCTGGGTCTAGCGTTAACCGGCTGGGTCTAGCGTTAGCCGGCTGGGTCTAACGTTAGCCCGGCTGGGTCTGCGTTAGCGGGCTGGGTCTAGCGTTAGCCGGCTGGGTCTAGCGTTAGCCGGCTGGGTCTAGCGTTAGCCGGCTGGGTCTAGCGTTAGCCGGCTGGGTCTAGCGTTAGCCGGCTGGGTCTAACGTTAGCCGGCTGGGTCTAACGTTAACCCGGCTGGGTCTGCGTTAGCGGCTGGGTCTGCGTTAGCCGGCTGGGTCTAACGTTAACCCGGCTGGGTCTAACGTTAGCGGGCTGGGTCTAACGTTAGCGGCTGGGTCCAACGTTAGCCGGCTGGGTCCAACGTTAGCCGGCTGGGTCTAACGTTAGCGGGGTGGGTCTAACGTTAGTGGGCTGGGTCCAACGTTAGCGGGCTGGGTCCAACGTTAGCGGGCTGGGTCCAACGTTAGCGGGCTGGGTCTAACGTTAGCCGGCTGGGTCTAACGTTAGCCGGCTGGGTCTAGCGTTAGCCGGCTGGGTCTAACGTTAGCCGGCTGGGTCTAACGTTAGCCGGCTGGGTCTAACGTTAGCCGGCTGGGTCCAACGTTAGCCGGCTGGGTCTAACGTTAGCGGGCTGGGTCTAACGTTAGCGGGCTGGGTCTAACGTTAGCGGGCTGGGTCTAACGTTAGCCGGCTGGGTCTAACGTTAGCCGGCTGGGTCTAGCGTTAGCCGGCTGGGTCTAACGTTAGCCGGCTGGGTCCAACGTTAGCCGGCTGGGTCTAACGTTAGCGGCTGGGTCTGCGTTAGCCCGGCTGGGTCCAACGTTAGCGGGCTGGGTCTAACGTTAGCCGGCTGGGTCCAACGTTAGCCGGCTGGGTCCAACGTTAGCCGGCTGGGTCTAACGTTAGCGGGCTGGGTCCAACGTTAGCCGGCTGGGTCTAACGTTAGCGGGGTGGGTCTAACGTTAGTGGGCTGGGTCCAACGTTAGCGGGCTGGGTCCAACGTTAGCCGGCTGGGTCTAACGTTAGCGGGCTGGGTCTAACGTTAGCCGGCTGGGTCTAACGTTAGCCGGCTGGGTCTAACGTTAGTGGGCTGGGTCCAACGTTAGCGGGCTGGGTCCAACGTTAGCGGGCTGGGTCTAACGTTAGCGGGCTGGGTCTAACGTTAGCCGGCTGGGTCTAACGTTAGCGGGCTGGGTCTATCTAGAAATCTCGTCACATTTTAATGTCGCTAAGATATGGACTTTAAAGACTCCATTTTATGTCTGTTACACCAGACCTCACTCAGTGTTTTGTGTTTTCCTCAGACACACACACACACACACACACACACACACACACACACACACACACACACACACACACACACACACACACAGTTGTTTTATTGTGTTTTCATAGATTGGTTAAGATTCATTTTGTATTATTAGATGTTCTATTTTAGTAAATGTTAAGGTTAATTTTCTTTTAGTGTGTTTTCAAATGTTGTTCAATATTGGTATGTGTTTAATACAAGTTCCTTTTTTTTACTTAAAATGACACAACTATAATACTGAGCAAACTTAGCCTAAACATGAAGCTATGAACACCAGATTGGTCAGGTATTCTTAACACAGGCTCACCTTTGAGTTTGAAAAGTATCTCGCTTTATTAAATTACATAGATATCCAGTGCAATACTTAACAACTGTCACAGAGTGAATGGGAACTTCCCCAGTTTCCTCACTGTCATTTCTTTTAGGGACAGACTACTACTATCTAACCAGCTTGGTTTAGTAGAGCACTCTCCACTGTACAACACATCCAAATTTCATAGTCACAACTCATTTCAAAGTAGAGATGGCCCGATACCATTTTTTGCTTCCCGATACCGATACCCGAACTTGTGTATCGCCCGATACCGAGTACCGATCCGATACCAGTGTGTCATATGTTTTATTATGTTTTAACAACTGTATACTACTATCTCTATATTGATTTGATATTATTTCTATCTTTGTGAAACATGAACAAACACAAACGATGAATGTCCCAGAACTTTCTTTTATTGTCCAGTTTGACAGTCAGTTATAACGGAAAAAGAACAGAAATAAACTACTTTAACGTAGATTTTCTTTAGGGCTTTATTACGTGGTATCGGATTGGTGCATAAACTCCAGTACTTCCCGATACCAACATTTTAGGCAGTATCGGAGCCGATACCGATACTGGTATCGGTATCGGAACATCTGTATTTCAAAGTGTTTTTATTGTGACCAGAAACCCTCCTTACACGTCAATAACCTAATTTTAAAAACTGACATTCGTCACACTCATGACAGGGACCAAATGGCGGTGGACACCAGGACTCCCAGTGATGTGAATCACTATATAAATATATATATATATATATATATATATATATATATATATATATATATATATATATATATATATATATATATATATATATATGTGACTTTCACTAAATGTTTCAAAAGTTTTTGATTCAACTCTGTAATGTTGTTGTCTTGCTGATTGGAGCATGTTCTGAATGTTTGGCCAATCAGATTGCCCGGTTGGATCTACTTGTATTGTCATTGTGTAACATTTGTGATATTTTTAATTATTACATTAAATATGGTCAACATCTTTTTTTTTTTTCTGTGTGTATGGACCATCTCTCTCTCTCAGTGCATTCCCAGTAAAACCATAGAGCCTCTCTGTCCGACCACAGCCAAATTACTGGGTTTGTCAGGTCAGTACCCCCAAAAAAAACAGTAGAAAACCCCCAGACGGAAAATCAGACAGACAGACAGAGAGAGACAGACAGACAGACAGAGAGAGACAGACAGACAGACAGAGAGAGACAGACAGACAGACAGAGAGAGACAGACAGACAGACAGACAGAGACAGACAGACAGACAGAGCTCTTGAGACTTTGCTCCAATTTTCGGGACAATTAGGGCAGGATTCGGGATTTCGGGACTGTCCCGAATTTTTCGTGACGTCTGGTCACCCTATTTCCGACGTTTTTTGTCGGGTTTTTTTTTTTTTTGTCGTTTTTTTTTTTATTTTGCACACGATTTTATTACTTTTTCCGACTTTTTTGTACCATTTTTTTGTCGCTTATTTTTCTCGATGGCTAACTCACTTTTTTGGGGGGTTTCATGTCGACGAAGGTTTAAGTGAGAAGACTACAAGAGACATCATGTAATAATACGGTAAAAGATGCTTGGCCTTTGAGACGAAATCAAAGCATGCTGGTAAAGCAAACACACACACACAGTACAGGCCAAAAGTTTAGGGGACTGTATCAAGCTTTATTACTACTACAAATGTCCTTAAAGTGACGTTTATGATTTATACTAAACGTGTTGTAATAACTAATTACTTGAATACAAACAGAAGTGGTGAATAAAAGGCCTCATGGCTTGTAATTCTTTCACTTTCTGTTTCTAACAACAAACATGTCCTACAGTACAGGGAAAAAGTTAGGACACACCTTCTCATTCAATGAGTTTCCTTTTTATTTTCATGACTATTTACATTGTAGATTCTCACTGAAGGCATCAAAACT
This sequence comes from Perca flavescens, assembly GCF_004354835.1. Taxonomy (NCBI): domain Eukaryota; kingdom Metazoa; phylum Chordata; class Actinopteri; order Perciformes; family Percidae; genus Perca; species Perca flavescens. The sequence continues at coordinate 176,727 of NW_021166515.1, forward strand.
ATGAATGAACACATATGGAATTATGTACTTAACAAAAAAGTGTGAAATAACTGAAAACATGTCTTATATTTTAGATTCTTCAAAGTAGCCACCCTTTGCTTTTTTTATTAATAAGGGAAATAATTCCACTAATGAACCCTGACAAAGCACACCTGTGAAGGTAAAACCATTTCAGGTGACTACCTCATGAAGCTCATTGAGAGAACACCAAGGGTTTGCAGAGTTATCAAAAAAAGCAAAGGGTGGCTACTTTGAAGAATCTAAAATATAAGACATGTTTTCAGTTATTTCACACTTTTTTTGTTAAGTACATAATTCCATATGTGTTCATTCATAGTTTTGATGCCTTCAGTGAGAATCTACAATGTAAATAGTCATGAAAATAAAAAGGAAACTCATTGAATGAGAAGGTG
>NW_021166515.1:179639-182139 GCF_004354835.1 Perca flavescens
CTGGATTCTTCCTCTTTATAGAGACTTTAGGGAGTACATGGCTTAAAAACACTGTTCAAAGTGGGGGAATATTATTGAAAACAGCTTGAGAACCACTGTGAAAACTGATGAAGTCAAGTATTAAAAAGTGAAGTAATTTGTCTGTCCCTCTGGGCCGCCCACAAAACCATCTGACTCGCTTCTAATGGACCAGAGGGAAAACTGCCTCAACAGGAAATCACGAGAGGAGAGAGGCTACGAGCAAGTGTGTTTTTAGACGCTACATGCATTTGCCTGCGGTTTGGGTGGAGCTAACGAAGGCTTTGAGCTGCACAGCATCCGTGAAGGCTGCTCCCATGTTTCCTCTCTCATGGCTCGGTGGGGATCTCTCTCCGATGCTCGCCCCTCAGGTTAGAAATAAGACGGTGAGAGAGGGTCTTCATCGCCCTTTCAGCCGAGGAGTCGAGGAGCTATCACACAAGGTAAGATGCAAGTATTTAGTTTATGTTGTTAGAAACTATTCTCTTCAACCTGGACCCTTTAGTCCCATGTTTTAGTGTCTGATGTCACGGATAACAAACAGACTCCATGTAAATAATCAGGACTTTTAGCGTGTATAGAGCCAGCATATCTCCACCAGACTCCATGTAAATAATCAGGACTTTTAGCGTGTATAGAGCCAGCATATCTCCACCAGACTCCATGTAAATAATCAGGACTTTTAGTGTGTATAGAGCCAGCATATCTCCACCAGACTCCATGTAAATAATCAGGACTTTTAGCGTGTATAGAGCCAGCATATCTCCACCAGACTCCATGTAAATAATCAGGACTTTTAGCGATATAGAGCCAGCATATCTCCACCAGACTCCATGTCAATAATCAGGACTTTTCCATGTAAATAATCAGGACTTTTAGTGTATAGAGCCAGCATATCTCCACCAGACTCCCTGTGAAAATTGAATAATAATCAGGACTTTTGATCATTATTGTGTATATCAGTGTCAGCATATCATATATAACCAAAGGCAAACTCCATTGTTAAATAATCAAACTGGTAGCCCTTCGTATGGACTTTTCAGTTTCAAAAGGTTGGTGACCCTGGTATAGAGTCAGCATATCTCCACCAGACTCCATGTAAATAATCAGGACTTTTAGCGCGTGTAGAGTCAGCATATCTCCACCAGACTCCATGTAAATAATCAGGACTTTTAGTGTGTATAGAGCCAGCATATCTCCACCAGTGTATAGAATCAGGACTTTTATATCTCCCACCAGACTCCATGTAAATAATCAGGACTTTTAGTGTGTATAGAGCCAGCATATCTCCACCAGACTCCATGTAAATAATCAGGACTTTTAGTGTGTATAGAGCCAGCATATCTCCACCAGACTCCATGTAAATAATCAGGACTTTTAGCGTGTATAGAGCCAGCATATCTCCACCAGACTCCATGTAAATAATCAGGACTTTTAGCGTGTATAGAGCCAAATGGGTGAATTAAGGGTTTATTTCAACCAAACAAGAGTGGTGATTGTTGGAACAGTGGAAATCTGAACCAAGGCGGTGGTTTTATTTAGTTTCTGTCCACTTTAAATGAAGTGTGTTTTACCATGAAAGTCTAATGAGGTTTTTAGTGGTTAGCGGTAAGTAAACATTGGGCAATTCTAACCACTTCCGGCGACTGAAATTAAAGTTATAAAGGACTACAAGACGTCTTCTATATATATGACACATTGAATCTAATCTAAAAGATACAGAAAAATGACTGATTGTCTTTTACAGCAGCTTTTTATATAGACAAAGGAAGTGATATTACTAAGAGATAATATTTTCTTATCTCTGATTAGGCCTGGAGACTCCTACACATGTGCTCTGCCCTCAGAGGCATTGTGTACTTTTCACAAGGTCAGTGGCTCTCATGCACACAGACTTTATGCAACTTTTAGCAACACTAACAATGAAGCAACGATTATAGCAAGCCTAACTTCTCTAACAGAACTATACGCGGGGAAACAGACATGTACAGTACAGGCCAAAAGTTTGGACCCACCTTCTCATTCAATGCGTTTCCTTTTTATTTTCATGACTATTTACATTGTAGATTCTCACTGAAGGCATCAAAACTATGAATGAACACATATGGAATTATGTTCTTAACAAAAAAGTGTGAAATAACTGAAAACATGTCTTATATTTTAGATTCTTCAAAGTAGCCACCCTTTGCTTTTTTATTAATAAGGGAAATAATTCCACTAATGAACCCTGACAAAGCACACCTGTGAAGGTAAAACCATTTCAGGTGACTACCTCATGAAGCTCATTGAGAGAACACCAAGGGTTTGCAGAGTTATCAAAAAAAGCAAAGGGTGGCTACTTTGAAGAATCTAAAATATAAGACATGTTTTCAGTTATTTCACACTTTTTTGTTAAGTACATAATTCCATATGTGTTCATTCATAGTTTTGATGCCTTCAGTGAGAAGGTTGTGAACAAAGTATAATGTTGTGGGTGAAGGTC
>NW_021166515.1:194899-209899 GCF_004354835.1 Perca flavescens
GCTGTTTTATATCAGATTAACTTTAATAAACGTTACTGAGTAATAACCAAATAATATTACAAAGTTATCATTACTGTAGTTGTACTGTACCCTCCGTCTCGTAGCCTAATGTCAGGGTTTGAGCCATGTTTTAATCTGTATTTACAGCGCTAACGGATGTGTAAAGTTGAGTGTGAAGGATCCAAGTTGCAGCAGTTTGAGTCGCTTTGGTTTCTGATTTAAACATCGGGAATGCAGCGCCTCGTTTTCTAAGAGAGAAACATATTTAACATATTTCAAGTTTGGTAACGTTGTCAAAGTGGAGTCAGATCTGTTACTGAGTTCACGTTGAACGGGACTGAAACACATCAACAAGTTGTCAGTTGTTCTCCTGGCTGCAGAATTTAGATGACTGAGAATCTGCTTTTGGTGGACCTGTGTTTACATTCTGAGTCTTATTTTAATTTGTTTAAAATCTGAGGAAAATCTGCAGAAATTCTGCTGAAAATCTGAGGAAATTCTGAGAAAAATTCTGCGGAAAATCTGAGGAAAATTCTGCTGAAGATTTTGTGAAAATCTGAGGAAATTCTGCTGAAAGTCTGAGGAAATTCTACAGAGAATCTGAGGAAAACCTGCAGAAAATTCTGCGAAAATCTGAGGAAATTTTGCGCAAAATCTGAGGAAATTTTTGCGGAAAATCTGAGGAAATTCTACAGAGAATCTGAGGAAAATCTGAGGAAAACCTGCAGAAAATTCTGCGAAAATCTGAGGAAAATTCTGCGAAAATCTGAGGAAAATTCTGCGAAAATCTGCGGAAAAACCTGCAGAAATCCTGCGTCTGCAGACTCCGTGTTCCCCTGCTGATTTTCTTTAATATTTTTTGAAATATTTGGATCTCCTCTTCTCTTCTTTCGACACCTTTTTTAAATTCCTTTTCTCTCCTTCCTGCGTTGGGAGCGTCTTGTGTGCGTTCAGAGACTCTTTGTTTCCCACATGCTCCACCTCTGAACTCTAAACGTTCCCAAAATGATCGGGGTCAACAGCATCCACTCGTCGGGCCGGTTCCGGTCCCGCTCGCTGTGCTCGGTGCGCAGCACGCGGGACTCCCGGGACGCGCTGGGGTACCACCAGACGCCACGGTCCCGCTCACTAAAGCCGCTGGCATTCCCAGACCTGCTGGGGAAGACCCAAGACCGACAGCAGCCGCGCCACAGCCGCAAGAAGAAGGTGATTATATAGAGAATATATTATATATTATATATATTATATTATATATATATATATATATATATTATATTATATATATATATATATATATATATATATATATATATATATATATATATATATATATATATATATATATATATATATATATATATATATACGCACAGCCGCAAGAAGAAGGTGATTATATAGAGTTATTATATGAGATTATATTATATATATTATATATATATATACGCACAGCCACAAGAAGAAGGTGATTATATAGAGATTATATTATATATTATATATATTATATATATATATATATACCGCACAGCCACAAAAAAAAGAAGGTGATTATATAGAGATTATATTATATATTATATATATTATATTATTTATATATATATTTATATACACGCACAACCCGCAAGAAGAAGGTGATTATATAGAGATTATATTATATATATTATATTATATATATATATATACACGCACAACCATAAGAAGAAGGTGATTATATAGATTATATATATATATATATATATATATATATATATATATATATATATATATATATATATATATATATATATTTATATATATATTTATTAGTGCTGTCAAACGATTAAAATATTTAATCGCGATTAATCGCATTAATGTCATAGTTAACTCACGATTAATCGCAATTAATCCCACATTTTTATCTATTCTAAATGTCCCTTGATTTCTTTTTGTCCCATTATATTTTTTTCATTCTAATGCTCTTATCAACATGGAAAAGTGGATCGGCTTGCTTTGTGCAAATGTTTTTTTTTTTTTTTATTGATAACAACATTGGCATATACAGTACGTAGTGTTCAATTTCACACTAACATTCTCACTTGGAACTAATAATCTGTCACATAATGTCACATTATGTTACAGGGCTCCAGACTAACTTATTTCACTAGGAGCACAGTGGCCCCCAACTGCAAATTTTAGGGGCACAACCAGAAAATTTAGGGGCACACACCGTAAATCATCATGCTAACCAAATATTCACATTTATATTAATTTCCACTGTATTACTAATAAATACTTTGATAATAGATGCAGACATTTTATATATATATATATATATATATATATATATATATATATATATATATATACACATTTTGTTTATTATTGTATTTGTATAATTTGTTTGTAAAGCACTTTGAATTGCCTTGTTTCTGAAAGATGCTGTAGAAGTAAAGCTGCCTTGCCTTAGAACCTCAGCCTGTCAGTCAGTCACCAGGGCATAGAAACCACTGTGCCTGTCTGCTCGTCTAAGTGTAACATCAACGGCACCGCGACAGCTTTCGGCTCGCCATTAATATCATATCGCAGCAAACGCCGTCTGCGTGAAGTTATAAAAAACTGTAACCACACTTGAAACCACTTCATCTGCATCGCCGCGACTTCAACAACACTGCAGACCATTTGGTCCAGTCTGGAGCCCCGTGTTACCTCCATTTTCCATTGCTGAGGCGAGCGTGGCTGGTCGTCATAGCGATTACGGTTTCCTCTGACTCATTTCCTGGTTCTCCTTCTCCATAACCAACGTAAAATCAAGGACAGGGTTAACGTTCCCTGCTCCATGTTTCCCACCGTGGTCAGAAAGAACAGAGGAGACTCTTTGTTTCTCTCCCTGACTGTAGAGTCACTACTCGCTACGAAGCTAATCGCTGTGACGAGCCTGCTAGCTAGCTACGCGGCTCGCTAGCTAGGCCTATAGCTCAAACAAGCGTATGTGGCTGCAGCGTGTGTCTGTTTTGTTTCCGGTCTGCTATGGCCACGCCAAGACCCGCCCTTCAATCACTACTATTGGCCAGGTGTCCAAGGTAACGTAACCCCATTTGTTCAGGTCCTATCCCCTGACCAATCGGCTATCCTAACCACTCCCGTAGGGCGGGTCTTTGCGTCCTTTGCTTCCTAGCTAGATCCGAAAGAACATTAACCCTTCTTTATATGTCTATGCATTAATCGCGCGATAAAAAAATTGTCGGCGTTAAAATGGGTTTATGTTAACGCCGTTAATAACGCGTTAAACTGACAGCTCTTATATATATATATATATATATATATACAGTGGGGGAAATAAGTATTTGACCCCTTGCTGATTTTGCAGGTTTGCCCACTTACAAAGAATGCAAAAATCTACAATTTTAATCATATGTACATTCTAACAGTGAAAGACAGAATCCCAAAGAAAATTCCAGAAAATCACATCATATGAATTTATTAAAATTGATAACCATCTGATGAGGAAAAACAAGTATTTGACCCCTGGACAAACAGCAAGTATTCTGGCTCCTACCAGCTAGTTAGTCTTTCTTTAAGACACAGCCCCAATCCGAACCAATTATCTACATCAAATACACCTGCCTCACCTCGTTACCTGTATAAAAAGACACCTGTCAACACCCAAACAACCAGCATCCAACATCACCATCATGGGCAAGACCAAAGAGCTTTCTACGGACATCAGGGACAAGATTGTTGATCTGCACAAGGCTGGGATGGGCTACAAGAGAATCGGAAAGCAACTTGAGAGAAAAGATCAACTGTCGGTGCAGTTATCAGGAAATGGAAGAAGCACCACACCACCGCCAACCTCCCTCGGTCTGGGCCTCCACACAAGATCTTGCCTTGTGGGGTGTCCCTGATCATGCGAACGGTGAGGAATCATCCCAAAACCACAAGGGGGGGAACTGATGAATCAACTGAAGGCAGCTGGGACCACAGTTACAAAAGAAACGGTTGGTAACACACTCACGTCATGGATTGAAATCCTGCAGCGCACGCAAGGTCCCCTGCTCAAGAAGAAACATGTACAGGCCCGCATGAAGTTCGCCATTCACCACCTGGACGACTGAGAAGAGGCCTGGAAGAAGGTGATGTGGTCAGATGAGACCAAAATAGAACTTTTTGGCCTCAACTCAACTCGTCGTGTTTGGAGGGCAAAGAACACCGAGTACAACCCAAAGAACACCATCCCCACCGCCAAGCATGGTGGTGGCAACATCATGCTTTGGGGTGCTTTTCAGCCAAGGGGACGGGACAACTCCATCGTATTGAGGGTAGGATGGACGGGGCCATGTATCGTGGAATTCTGGACCGACATCTCCTTCCCTCAGTGAGAGAGCTGAAGATGGGTCGAGGATGGGTGTTTCAGCACGACACCGACCCTAAGCACACGCCAAAGCAACAAAAGAGTGGCTGAAGAAGAAGCACATCAAGGTTCTGGAGTGGCCTAGCCAGTCTCCAGACCTGAATCGATTGAAAATCTTTGGGGGAGCTTAAAATTGAGTTGCCAGGCGACAACCTCGGAACCTGAATGATTTGGAGGCTGTCTGCAGGGGAGGTGGGCCAACATCCCTGCCGAAATGTGCACAAACCTTGTCACCAACTATAAAAACCGTTTGACATCTGTGCTGGCCAATAATGGCTTTTCTACAAAATATTAACATGCTGTTTGTCCAGGGGGTCAAATACTTGTTTTTCCTGATCAGATGGTTATCAATTTTAATAAATTCATATGATGTGATTTTCTGGAATTTTCTTTGGGATTCTGTCTTTCACTGTTAGAATGTACATATGATTAAAATTGTAGATTTTTGCATTCTTTGTAAGTGGGCAAACCTGCAAAATCAGCAAGGGGTCAAATACTTATTTCCTCCACTGTATAGATATTATATATATATATATATATATATATTATATATACACGCACAGCCGCAAGAAGAAGGTGATTATATAGATATATATTAAATATACACGCACAGCGATGGAAGAAGGTGATTATATAGATATATATTATATATACACCCACAGCGTGTGTATGTCTGTGTGTCTTTGTTTCTTTTTTTGTGTGTTTGTGTGTGTGTCTGTGTAAATTAAATTAATTGTTTTAATGCTTTGAAATTGTTTTTAATTGTTTTCTAACTGTTTTTCATGTTTCATGTAAAGCACTTTAAATTGCCTTGTTGCTGAAATGTGCTATACAAATAAAGCTGCCTTGCCTTGCCTTGTGTGAGGCATCTCAAATGATCAGTTGCTTTGATAAATGAGGGGGGAAAGGAGAAATAGTAACAAGCTGGAAAAGGATATCTCAAACAAACTTTACATTAATTACACACACACACACAGACACACACACAAGAAAGGGTTTTCATTTCTGCTCTGTTAACAAGGTGTGAATTCTTTTTCATTATCTGAAACTCCTAATGCATGGATATTATTTCGGGGTATATCAGGGAGAGAAGAGTTCTTAGTCGAGCCAAAATAAATTATGAATAACCTCAGAATGTGGTCTCTCGCTCGCTCATTAAATGCAGTTACTTTGCAGTTTTTCGTTCCCTGGCTGCTAAGCAACCGAAATATCCTCCTCTCCTGAAGATGTTTCACATTAAAATGCAGAATCTGCTCTTCAACGGTGTGTTTTTTAATCCGAGTTCCTACAGCTGAAGGCTCTTTAAACGCCACTCAGAGTTACATCTAAGACCAAGCAGCTCCCATCTCGCACCTGGACCAGGGAGGTGTGTTCAGGTGCATTGTGGGTGTGCTGGTCTTGCAGGGAGGTGTGTTCAGGTGCATTGTGGGCGTGCTGGTCTTACAGTGAGGTGTGTTCAGGTGCATTGTGGGCGTGCTGGTCTTACAGGGAGGTGTGTTCAGGTGCATTGTGGGCGTGCTGGTCTTACAGGGAGGTGTGTTCAGGTGCATTCTGGGCGTGCTGGTCTTACAGGGAGGTGTGTTCAGGTGCATTCTGGGCGTGCTGGTCTTACAGGGAGGTGTGTTCAGGTGCATTCTGGGCGTGCTGGTCTTACAGGGAGGTGTGTTCAGGTGCATTGTGGGAGTATTGCTATCTTGAGGCAGCGGGAAGTGATCGCACCATTGACCAACAAAAACCTGGTCTAAAGTCAATAACGCAGCATTTCATTGTTATTTTAACAGAGCAAATATTTTTGTGTGTGTGTTTTACACTTGATTGCTGCTGTCGAGTGTTTTTAAAGGAATGTGAAACGAGGGAAGTCAAGACACACACACACACACACACACACACACACACACACACACACACACACACACACACACACACACTCTCTACACACAGACACACACACACACACAGACACACACACACACTCTCTAGCACACACAGACACACACACCGACACAGACACACACACACACACACACACACACACACACACACACACACACACACACAGACACACATCGACACACAGACACACACACACTCTCTAGCACACACAGACACACACACCGACACAGACACACACACACACACACACACACACACACAGAGACACAGACACACACATCGACACACACACACACACACACACTCTCTAGCACACACAGACACACACACCGACACACACACACACACACAGAGACACAGACACACACACAGAGACACAGACACACACATCGACACACACATCGACACACACAGACACACACAGACACAAACATCGACACACACAGACACACACACCGACACACACAGACACACACACAGAGACACAGACACACACAGACACACACATCGACACACACACACACACACACACATCCAGTCCTTTATAGTTGTAGCATCCATTTAGTATGTGTGCAACTGTTTGATTTTCCTGTTGAGATGGGTGTAATATGCAGTAGGGGTCATACGCTGATGGGTACCATGTTGCCAGATTGTAACTGGTACCACACACACACACACACACACACACACACACACACACACACACACACACACACACACACACCCTCTGACTGTGTCTCTTGTGTCTCTGCAGACTCTCTACAGCTCCATCAAGAACGAGAAGCTTCAGTGGACCATGTGAGTTCTGAACCTTGTGTGTGTGTGTGTGTGTGTGTGTGTGTGTGTGTGTGTGTGTGTGTGTGTCCGCTGCCCCGACCGACTCGCTCCTATTTAAGCCTCTGTTTCCACGGCAACCGTTCCCTGCTTTTCTTTCCCCGCTGTAATTACAGGTCAGACTCCCAACGCCCATGCTTGTATGTGGACACACACACACACACTCTCACACACACATACACACACACACACATATACAGGCACATACACACACACACACACACACACACACACACACACACACACACACACAGACACACACACACACACACACACACACACACACAGACAGACTCATACACACACAAACACACACACACACTCTCTCACACACACACACATATACAGACACAGGCACACACACACACAGATACACACACACACACACACACACACACACAGACACACGTATATATTTATAACAAACACACACACTCACACACACACAGATACACACACACACACACACACACACAGACACACGTATATATTTATAACAAACACACACACTCTCACACACACACAGATACACACACACACACACACACACACACACACACACAGACACACGTATATATTTATAACAAACACACACACTCACACACACACAGATATACACACACACACACACACAGACAGACTCATACACACACAAACACACACACACACTCTCTCACACACACACACATATACAGACACAGGCACACACACACAGATACACACACACAGACACACGTATATATTTATAACAAACACACACACTCTCACACACACACACACACACACACACACACACACACAGAGACACACGTATATATTTATAACAAACACACACTCACACACACACACACACACACACACACACACACAGAGACACACGTATATATTTATAACAAACACACACACTCTCGCACACCCACAGAAACACACACACACACACACACACACACACACACACACACACACACACAGACACACGTATATATTTATAACAAACACACACACTCTCACACACACACACACACACACACACACACACACACACACAGAGACACACGTATATATTTATAACAAACACACACTCTCACACACACACACACACAGAGACACACGTATATATTTATAAAAACACACACACTCACACACACACACACACACACACACACACAGAGACACACATATATATTTATAACAAACACACACACTCTCACACACCCACAGAAACACACACACACACACGTATATATATATCCAGGCATGTTGTGTGTGTTGAGCATCTGTTCTCCCTCCTGTTCAGCCCTTTTTTTATTTCTTTATTTATTCGTCCGTTTGCTTTTTAATCTTCTGCATCTCGTCGTGCGGCTGAGATTAGAGCTGAGTTTATAGGACGAGGTGACATGAGACGGCTTTAGGTGATGATGCAATAAAACATATGAAATAAAGAGGAGGAACCGAAATAAACTAAAACAAATTGATCCTAGATCAGGGGTGTCAAACTCATTTTCCCAGAGGGCCACACTGGAAAAAGAGAATCACAGCGAGGCATGGAGAGTTTATTGACGTGCTTTTGTTACTGCATGTCACTTTATTTTAAACATTTTGGGAGCTTTTTTTCCTCATTTTTGTTGTTTTTGTTCCGACTTTTTTGTGGCTTTCTCAGACATTTGTCACCTTTTTGTAAATCTGTTGCTTTTTCTGACATTTTTGTACGCTTTTTGTTGCATTTTTGTTGACATGAAGCCCTACAAAAGTCACCAAAAGAGTTCCTTAGCCATCGGAGAATTTAGCAAATCAAGCATAACAATTATAAAAAAACAACCAGTTTCTCAGCCTGAATATGAAAACTCTCTCTGCTGCTTCTGGGGGAATTTCTGAGTCTCAGAGTCAACAAATCTGACAAATTCTTCTCTGAATGGTCAGGTAGTTGCACTGTTAAAAAAGCTCTTTCACATTACTGTATCTGAGACTTCAGATACAGTATTAGGGGACCACTATGGTCTATATAAAAGAGACTTCAGATACAGTATTAGGGGACCACTATGGTCTATATAAAAGAGACTTCAGATACAGTATTAGGGGACCACTATGGTCTATATAAAAGAGACTTCAGATACAGTATTAGGGGACCACTATGGTCTATATAAAAGAGACTTCAGATACAGTATTAGGGGACCACTAAGGTCTATATAAAAGAGACTTCTGATACAGTAGGGGGGGGACCACTAAGGTCTATATAAAAGAGACTTCAGATACAGTATTAGGGGACCACTAAGGTCTATATAAAAGAGACTTCAGATACAGTATTAGGGGACCACTAAGGTCTATATAAAAGAGACTTCAGATACAGTATTAGGGGACCACTAAGGTCTATATAAAAGAGACTTCAGATACAGTATTAGGGGACCACTAAGGTCTATATAAAAGAGACTTCAGATACAGTATTAGGGGACCACTAAGGTCTATATAAAAGAGACTTCAGATACAGTATTAGAGGACCACTAAGGCCTATATAAAAGAGACTTCAGATACAGTATTAGGGGACCACTAAGGTCTATATAAAAGAGACTTCAGATACAGTATTAGGGGACCACTAAGGCCTATATAAAAGAGACTTCAGATACAGTATTAGGGGACCACTAAGGTCTATATAAAAGAGACTTCAGATACAGTATTAGGGGACCACTAAGGTCTATATAAAAGAGACTTCAGAGACTCAATCGGGATGACAGTTGACAACAGCCCCGGGACATATAGCTAGCTAGTTACCGTTAGCCTCCAGTCAGCTATCAGCCAGCTTCTTTCATTACAGCAACCCCCACCGGCCAGAACTTATCTCCAGTGCCTGGTGCTTACGAGGCTAACGGCAGTTTAATTAAATGTCGGGAAACAGACTATATCAGACCCAGCACCGAGTCACAACAGCGGCCATCCATAGCGGTAGCTAGCTAGCTACATCTCCGTAGCGCTACCGGTGTATGTGCCTAAAATCTCCTCCCTGCCGAATTTCTTCCCCCTTCGCGTTTAGCTGTTTTTACGCCGTTAGCTAAATTAACCCGACAAAAGGTGGGTTAAGCACCAAAACAAAAAGTTAAGATGACTGAAAAGTGAAGGGGAGATAATTCCGGGCAGCTGGGAGATGTTCCGCTGCTGCACAACAGGCATCGATCGTCCTGGCTCGCTATCGCGAAGATTTCCCCGACAATCCCCCCCCCCACACCCGTCTCTCAGCCTCGTTTAGTAGCTAGCTAGCGTCACAACAAACCCCGTCCGCCCCGGTGTTGAAACCATCCAAAAGGTGACATTGATATGTGAAATATTTTGTGCTTTAGCTGCTGGCTACTGTTAGCTTGCTGGCTCACTAGCTAACTGGTCAGCTACAAATAAAAATCGTAAATTATGTTGGGGAAACTGCAGCTATTGTATTACATAACATGAATAAACGTTACTAAACGTAAAGTGAATAAACTTGAACGGGTAAACTGGTCCGTGAACTGATGCATTCTAACCGGCAGCGAAGGTGTTTAACACAAAAAACTCCCATAATTCCACGCAACTTCCCAACGTCATCAAAAGTCCAGTTTTACAGTCCATTGTTTTGGTTGAGAGACCCCTAGCGGCAGAAAGTTACATATTGTACGTTTAAACCCGCTATCACTACCATAGACAGAATATAAGGTCACTACCATAGACAGAATATAAGGTCACTACCATAGAGAGTATATAAGGTCATTATCATAGAGAGTATATAAGGTCACTACCATAGACAGTATATAAGGTCACTACCATAGAGAGTATATAAGGTCACTACCATAGAGAGTATATAAGGTCACTACCATAGACACTATATAAGGTCACTACCATAGACAGAATATAAGGTCACTACCATAGACAGTATATAAGGTCACTACCATAGACAGAATATAAGGTCACTACCATAGACAGTATATAAGGTCACTACCATAGACAGAATATAAGGTCACTATCATAGACAGAATATAAGGTCACTATCATAGAGAGTATATAAGGTCACTACCATAGACAGTATATAAGGTCACTACCATAGACAGAATATAAGGTCACTACCATAGACAGAATATAAGGTCACTATCATAGAGAGTATATAAGGTCACTACCATAGACAGTATATAAGGTCACTATCATAGAGAGTATATAAGGTCACTACCATAGACAGAATATAAGGTCACTATCATAGAGAGTATATAAGGTCACTACCATAGACAGAATATAAGGTCACTATCATAGACAGAATATAAGGTCACTATCATAGAGAGTATATAAGGTCACTACCATAGACAGTATATAAGGTCACTATCATAGACAGTATATAAGGTCACTATCATAGACAGTATATAAGGTCACTACCATAGACAGAATATAAGATCACTATCATAGACAGTATATAAGGTCACTACCATAGACAGTATATAAGGTCACTATCATAGACAGTATATAAGGTCACTATCATAGAGAGTATATAAGGTCACTACCATAGACAGTATATAAGGTCACTATCATAGACAGTATATGTCTGTCTATGGTTTTGAGCTAACGTTAGCAATCAAACAATCACAGATAACTAAAACTAGTGCCCTATATTTAGCGCACTAGCTAAAACGTTTTGAAATGACTGCTAGCTAAGATGCTAACGGCGTTTTGAGCTAACGTTAGCAATCAAGTAGCCTCGTAGATGCTAACGGCGTTTTGAGCTAACGTTAGCAATCAAGTAGCCTACTAGATGCTAATGGTGTTTTGAGCTAACGTTAGCAATGAAACAATCATAGATGGCTAAAACATTTTATTTAGTTTAGCTAACAGCTAATTCAGCTAACCGCTAGCTGACAGCTAGATTCAGTCTAAAATGACATTAAGTCAAACTTAATGGGAAAAGCAGGCTACAGCTACATTAAGACTTTACAGTAATAACAATAAAGACAAGTAATGAGTGATTGTATTTTAAATGAGCACAAGTTAAGTAATAATATAATATAATAATATATATATATATATAATATATATAATCTTTTATATATGTTAACGGTTATTTTCAAGTTTTATTTTGAGGGTCTTAAACTAACGTTAGCTTGCCTGTGAACAATATTGGAGAGTGGGAGGGGTTAAACGTTTAACTCCGCCCACATTGAGGTCTGCGGGTCTGCAGTCAGGTGTATATGAATCAAACTCCAGACTCCCAGACCAAAGCTCAGTGTTCTAACCAGAGATGGTCCGATACCAGTATCGGTATCGGCTCCGATGCTGCCTAAAACGCTGGTATCGGGAAGTACTGGAGTTTATGCACCGATCCGATACCACGTAATAAAGCCCTGAAGAAAATCTACGTTAAAGTAGATTATTTATGTTCTTTTTCCGTTATAACTGACTGTCAAACTGGAGAATAAAAGAAAGTTCTGTAGCATTCATTGTTTGTGTTTGTTCATGTTTCACAAAGAGTTTAACCTGAGCCAGACCGACAACAAAGATAGAAATCATATCACATCCATACAGAGATAGTAGTATACAGCTGTTATACATCATATCATCATACAGAGATAGTAGTATACAGCTGTTATACATCATATCATCATACAGAGATAGTAGTATACAGCTGTTATACATCATATCATCATACAGAGATAGTAGTATACAGCTGTTATACATCATATCATCATACAGAGATAGTAGTATACAGCTGTTATACATCATATCACATCCATACAGAGATAGTAGTATACAGCTGTTATACATCATATCACATCCATACAGAGATAGTAGTATACAGCTGTTATACATCATATCACATCCATACAGAGATAGTAGTATACAGCTGTTATACATCATATCACATCCATACAGAGATAGTAGTATACAGCTGTTAAAACGTAATGAAATATATGACACTCTGGTATCGGCTCGGTACTCGGTATCGGCCGTTACACAAGTTCAGGTATCGTAATCGGTATCGGGCCATCTCTAGTTCTAACCACTCACCTAGCAGTTCTTACAGAATGTTGTACAACTGTTTCCCACTTGGTGTCTTCAAGCCCGCGATTGCTAGGTAACCTTACTGTATACGAAAAATAGGTACTAACCTATGGTACTACCTAACAAACTAACCGTGTATGCTTTCACCGAAGACAGAAAGTGCAACTGCTGTAACCATTTTCCGCTAGAAATTCAATTATAAACTTTGGAGACAAATCTTTCCTAATATGCCAGTTTCTGCGGTCATGGAAGATGAACGTCGGCCATGATTTCGGTGCACGCGAGCAACGTGTTTCTGTTGTTACGTCACAGGGTGTAAATAGCTCAGCTGTGTGGCCGAGGCTATTCGTACCGGGGGGTGCAAATAGACACTCTGTAAAAATAAATAGTTGCAACCATAAAGGGTTTGAAAACGTTTATTTTGAACACAAGTCCCAATATGATCCCTCTCATTTTATAAAAAAATCAATAGGCCTAATATGGTTGATTGTTAATTTTTGTGCGTGTTTCTGAAGAAAAAAACAATCAAAAAGAAAATGTAACTCATATCCATCACTTTAAACGAAACTGATCGGAGAAATGTTAAAGGAACACGCCGACTTCTTGGGAATTTATCTTATTAACCGTAACCCCCAGAGTTAGACTAGTCCATACATACCCTTCTCATCTCTGTGTGTGCTGTAAGGCTGTCTGACGGCTCCAGCATTAGCTTAGCTTAGCACAGATCCTGCAGGTGAATGGTTCCAGTAATCCTACTGCTCCGAATAAGTGACAAAATAACGCCAACATGTTCCTATTTACATGTTGTGATTTATAGAGTCACAGCGTGTACAAAAAACAACGTAACATGAGACACAGCCATCTTCTAACTGTAAACAAACCGGGAACTATATTCTCAGGCGGAAGAATATAGTACTTGGGCGGAGTGATATGCTCGCAGCAAGCCTGTCTGAGAATATAGTTCCCGGTTAGTTTACTTTAAGAAGATGGCTGTGTCTCATGTTACGTTGTTTTTTGTACACGCTGTGACTCTACAAATCACAACATGTAAATAGGAACATGTTGGAGTTATTTTGTCACTTTTGTCACAATTGGGAGCAGTAGGCTAGTTGGAACCAGTTACCTGCAGGATCTGTGCTAGGCTAGGCTAGTTGGAACCAGTTACCTGCAGGATCTGTGCTAGGCTAGGCTAGTTGGAACCAGTTACCTGCAGGATCTGTGCTAAGCTAAGCTAATGCTGGAACCGTCAGGCAGCGTTACAGCACGCACGGAGATGAGAAGGGTATGTATGGACTAGTCTAACTCTGGGGGTTACGGTGAATAAGCTAAATTCCCAGTAAGTCGGCGTGTTCCTTTAATGTTATTCTCTACCTTAATGGGAGCAGTGAGTCTGCATCTTCGCTGCACCCAGATGGTGTATGCCTAGTAACGACAGGAATCGCATGTCGCCCTCCATCTGCAACCTCAACCTTGCTTTTAATCAGGGTCGAGGCAGAAAACCCAAACTCACACAAGTAAGTGGACGTGAATGGGATAAGTAGCCTAATTTTATGGGACTGGAACTATGTCTCCACTGACAGCACTTCACTCACGCATATTCTGTTGCAACTCCATATTAGAGCTCAGGTCAAGTAGGGCCTCCTGCTCTTGGATGCTTAATCCATCACAGAGCTCTGCTGGGAAACTGAATGCATTTATATCCCATTCATTTTCCATGCTGTCCTCTCCAAAATAATCCCAAAACTGCGCGCGCAACCCCTTCAAATGCGCAGTGGCAATGGCCAGTCCTGCCTTCTCCAAAACATCCTCCAAGGTTGGAAACTTTTCCACTGAGCCCTGTTCCACGCGAGCCCAACACAGGTCCAACTTTTTCCTAAATGCAGATA
>NW_021166515.1:212399-221598 GCF_004354835.1 Perca flavescens
AGACGCATACACACACACACACAGACACATATACACACACAGACACATACACTCACACACACACACACAGACACATATACACACACACAGACACATATACACACACATACACACACACACACACACACACACACACACATACACACACACATAGACGCATACACACACACATATACACACACACACACACACACAGACATATACAACTTTCACCTAGAGGCCTGGTTTTGATGTATGTTGTTGCCAGCTCGCCATGGAGTAAAACTGTGTTAGTTTGGACATGCTAGCACTTAGCATGGCTGCACAGGAAGGTTGGCCATTTGGGAACACTTTTGCCATTTGGGAAGGACGATTGGGAACACTCACCCACCCTATTAAAAACAGTCCAAATGTCCCATTTTAAGTAAAGGAATCGCAGTGTTAGGGAAGCCCAAGCCAGGACATTTGGCCTGTTTTTAATAGGGTGGGTGAGTGTTCCCAATCGTCCTTCCCAAATGGCAAAATTGTTCCCAATTTGGGAAGGATCCCAAATGGCTAAAGTCTTCTCAATTGTCCTTCCCAAGTTGCAAAAGTCTACCCAATTGTCCTAAATTCCTATCAGTTTCCCTAATTAATTAATTGATTCCCTTACGTTTTCTAATTAACGACAGTTTGTCTAAATATTGACTTAGTATCAATAAATAATGACTTAGCTTCTCTAAATCAAGTGTTGATAGACAAACCTAGGACATTTGGCCTGTTTTTAATGGGGTGGTGGAGTGGTCCCAGTTGTCCTTCCCAAATGGCTAAAGTCTTCTCAGTTGTCCTTCCCAAGTTGCAAAAGTGTTCCCACATGTCCTACATTTATCAGTTTCCCTAATTAATTAATGGATTCCCTTACTTTCTCTAATTAACGACAGTTTGTCTAAATATAGACTTAGTATCTATAAATATTGACTTAGTTTCACTAAATAATGACTTAGCTTCTCTAAATCAAGTGTTGATGGACAACCCTAGGACATTTGGCCTGTTTTTCATGGGGTGGTGGAGTGGTCCCAGTTGCCTGACCCCGTCGGGGATGGGCCGGCCGGCCCGGGGGCGGTCCGCTATTTTTAGGGGCGGCCGCTTAGTTTAACCTCTAAGGGTTAAATTAAGGGTTAAGCTAAGGGTTAAAATAAGGTTCTCTAAGGGTTAAACTAAGGTTATCTTAGGGTTAAACTAAGGTTCTCTACAGGTTAAACTAAGGTTCTCTAAGGGTTAAACTAAGGTTATCTTAGGGTTAAACTAAGGTTCTCTACAGGTTAAACTAACATTATCTTAGGGTTAAACTAAGGTTCTCTACAGGTTAAACTAACGTTATCTTAGGGTTAAACTAAGGTTCTCTACAGGTTAAACTAAGGTTCTCTAAGGGTTAAACTAAGGTTCTCTACAGGTTAAACTAAGGTTCTCTACAGGTTAAACTAAGGTTATCTTAGGGTTAAACTAAGGTTCTCTACAGGTTAAACTAAGGTTCTCTAAGGGTTAAACTAAGGTTCTCTACAGGTTAAACTAAGGTTCTCTACAGGTTAAACTAAGGTTATCTTAGGGTTAAACTAAGGTTCTCTACAGGTTAAACTAAGGTTCTCTAAGGGTTAAACTAAGGTTCTCTACAGGTTAAACTAAGGTTATCTTAGGGTTAAACTAAGGTTCTCTACAGGTTAAACTAAGGTTCTCTAAGGGTTAAACTAAGGTTCTCTACAGGTTAAACTAAGGTTCTCTAAGGGTTAAACTAAGGTTCTCTACAGGTTAAACTAAGGTTCTCTACAGGTTAAACTAAGGTTCTCTAAAGGTTAAAATAAGGGTCTCTAAAGGTTAAACTAAGGTTCTCTAAAGGTTAAAATAAGGTTCTCTAAGGGTTAAACTAAGGTTATCTTAGGGTTAAACTAAGGTTCTCTAAAGGTTAAAATAAGGTTCTCTAAAGGTTAAAATAAGGTTCTCTAAGGGTTAAACTAAGGGTTAAACTAAGGTTCTCTACGGGTTAAATTAAGGGTTAAACTTAGGTTCTCTAAGGGTTAAACTAAGGTTCTCTAAAGGTTAAACTAAGGTTCTCTAAAGGTTAAACTAAGGTTCTCTATGGGTTAAGATAAGAGATTAATTATGAGTGTGAAGGTCAGGTGGTTGATTTCCCATGATGCTTTGTGTCTCTTAGCTCCGCGGGGGAAGAGAGGATGGAAGTCCTTCTACGCTACGCTGAAGGGTCTGGTTCTCTACCTGCAGAAGGTAAACACACACACACACACACACACACACAGAGACACAAACACACACAGAGACACACACATACACACACACACACACACTGAGACACACACACAGACAGACAGACACACACACACACACACATACACAGAGACACAGACACACCCACACACAGACAGACACAGACACACACGCACACACACACACACATACATACACACAGGCAAACACACACACACACAGAAACACACACACAGACAAACACACACACACACACATACACACACACACATAGACAAACACACACGCATACAGACAGACAGACACATACGCACAGACACACACACATAGACATACACACACACACACAGACAGACACACACAGACATAGATACATATAGAAAAGTGATTTTAATCCTATAATACGAATCTAAAATCTTAAGGGTTTAAATGAGTTCCAATGCACTCAAGTTTCAGTACGGTAAGTATTTCTGTAGCTCTGTGATTTAATGTTATTACAAAAAAACACACACACACACACACACACACACACACACAACTACAGACACAGACAGACAGACAGACACACACACACACACACACACACAACTACAGACACAGACAGACAGACACACACACACACACACATACAACTACAGACACAGACAGACAGACACACACACATAGACACACACACACACTCAAACACAACTACAGACAGACACACACACACACACACACACAGAGACACACACACACACACACACACACATACAGACACAGACAGACACACACACACACACACACACACAAACAGACACACACACACACACAACTACAGACACAGACAGACAGACACACACACACACACACACACACACACACACACACACACACACACACACACTCAAACACAACTACAGACACACACACACGCACACAAACAGACACACAGACACACACACACATACAACTACAGACACAGACAGACAGACACACACACACACATAGACACACACACACAACAGACACACACACACACACACACTCAAACACAACTACAAACACACACACACACACACACACACACACACACACACACAGACAGAGACACACACACACACAGACACACACACACACACAGCTACAGACACACACACAAACACAACTACAGACACACAACTCATCATCACACTAACTAACTAAGCAATGCTTTAGAGTTGTACAGGTTTGAGTGTTAGCGTGTTGGTTGATAATGCTGCTCTGTGATTGGCCGACTGGTGTGAGTGTTAGCGCGGTGGTTGATAATGCTGCTCTGTGACTAGCTAGCCGACTGGTGTGAGTCTTAGCGTGGTGGTTGACAATGCTGCTCTGTGATTGGCCGACTGGTGTGAGTTTTAGCGCGGTGGTTGATAATGCTGCTCTGTGATTGGACGACTGGTGTGAGTGTTAGCGCGGTGGTTGATAATGCTGCTCTGTGATTGGCCGACAGGATGAGTTCCGCGCGGAGCGGGAGCTGTCGGAGGAGGACCTGAAGAACGCTGTCTCCGTGCATCACTCTCTGGCCATGAGAGCTGCCGACTACAGCAAGAGACCCAACGTCTTCTACCTGAGGACAGCTGACTGGAGGGTCTTCCTGCTGCAGGCACCGTAAGCTGTCTGTCTGTCTGTCTGTCTGTCTGTCTGTCTGTGTGTGTGTGTGTGTGTGTCTGTCTGCTTGCCTATCTCTCTCGGTCTGTCTGTCTGTCTCTTTGTTCTCTCTCTCTGTTGGCCTGTCTGTCTGTCTGACTGTCTGACTGCCCATCTGTCTGTCTGTCTTTGTGTCTCTCTGTCTCTCTCTGTCTGTCTGTCTGTCTGCCTGCCTGCCTGCCTGTCTGTCTGTCTGTCTGTGTACCTGTCTGTCTGTCTGTCTGTCTGTCTGTCTGTCTGTCTGTCTGTCTGTCTGTCTGTCTCTTTTTTTTCCAAGAATTTTTTCTTTGTTTTATTTGTTTAGTTTTCTCTGTTCAAACCAATCAGAAGCGTCTGGCTGACTGAGTCTCCTCCTCCCCTTCTCTCCTTCTCTCCTCCTCTCCTTCTCTCCTCCTCTCCTCCTCTCCTTCTCTCCTCCTCTCCTTCTCTCCTCCTCTCCTTCTCTCCTCCTCTCCTCCTCTCCTTCTCTCCCTCTCCCCTTCTCTCCTTCCCTCCTCCTCTCCTTTTCTCCTTCTCTCCTCCTCTCCTCCTCTCCTTCTCTCCCTCTCTCCTCCTCTCCTTCTCTCCCTCTCTCCTCCTCTCCTTCTCTCCTCCTCTCCTTCTCTCCTTCTCTCCTCCTCTCCTTCTCTCCCTCTCCCCTTCTCTCCTTCTCTCCCTCTCCCCTTCTCTCCTCTCCTCTCCTCTCCTTTCCGTTTCCGGTGAGTGTGAGCGTGAGTGTGAGTGGTGGTGGAGGAGGTGCGAGTGGCGCGGAGTTTCAAACTGTTTCTGTCCCTGTTTTTCGGATTTTCTGACTGTGTCTTCAATCTGTCTTTTGGTGCATGATCAGGTAAGTTTCTTTAATTTTTTTGTGGAGTGTTTGCTGAGGATTCGGGGTTTCGGCCGAGTGTTTTTTTCGGGAGGAATGGCGTCCTTTGAGACGCCACCTCCGAGTCTCCGGCAGGGCGTGAGGATAGCTCCCCCGGAGAGTAATGTTACCGTGGAGGAGGTGCTGTTGGCGGTTGGTGAACAGGTAGGCCATGACAACTTGTCTTTTGCATCCAGAATGAACAAAGCAGTGGTGGTGTTTATGAAGGATGAGCAGCTTGTGAATCAGCTGATTGAGGCGGAGTGTTTATCAGAGACAGTTTTGTGCAGGTTTCCCCTTTATCGGTTCCCTCCACGCGGATTACCGTATCTGGTGTTCCTCCGTTCATACCCGACGAGTTGTTGGGGAATGAACTTCAGAGGTTTGGAAAGTTTGCGAGTGGATTTAAAACGGTGACTTTAGGATGCAAGGATCCCAAACTGCGACATGTGCAGTCTCTGAGGCGGCAGGTGTTCATGTTCCTGGACTCGCCCACACAGACGCTGGAGGTGTCCTTCAGAGTGAAGCATGGTCAAGGCTCTTACATGGTGTATGCAAGCTCTGGACAGTCGAAATGTTTTGAGTGTGGGGATGTGGGGCACAAGCGTTTTGCATGTCCACACAGACAGCAGGCGCCGACTGCTGGCGAGGGCTGCGGGCGCCTGAAACCCCGGCCGCGGATGAGGCTGGCGGCCCGGGGGCGGATGATGTTGCGCCCGGTGACGGGTCCGATGTGGCTGGAGCAGCTGATGCTGGGGGCGTGGCGGTAGATCGCGGCGTTGCAGATGCAGCCGGCGGTGAAGTTAAGGAAGGTAATGTGGAGAAGCAGAGCCAGTCTGAGCAGCAGCAGGTTCCCCCCAGTAGAGAGTCATTCGGAGTGTGTAGGTGCTACAAGCGCAGTCACAGTCAGGGATTACTGGGAAGTAGCTTCCACAAGTCTCACCAGAGATCACACTGGGATCCCCTCTGGTGAACAGGGGGTAGGCCTGTTCAGTAGTCAGGCATCATGTGCTAGTGATGACATGGAGTTTGATTCAGAGTCTGATACTGTGTCTATTGGAGAAATTAATCTGAGCACAGATCTGTATTCATTGGAGGAAATTGATCGTTTTTTGAATGAAACTTTTAAAAGATCTGTGAAAGTAACCGATTATTTCAAAGACACAGAAAAGTTTATCAAGTCTGTTGCTGTACTGAAAAGACTTGTTGGTTTTGACCTGTTGGATAAAAAGAAACGCTATCGCCTCAAAAAGCACATTACAACTTTAAGAAAGGAAAAAGGACGTAGAACCTCAAAAAGAATAAGAACTTCCAATGATCATGACACTTAATTTTTTTTCCTCTTTATATTGTTCTCTGCTTGTCTCAACTTGTCTGTTTCTTTTTTCTGACTTTTCTATGAGGAGCCTAAAAATAGGATCTCTTAATATCAATGGTGGGAGAGACAGGCAGAAGAGGGCTTTAATTTCTGAGGTTTCTAGTCAGAAAAGGATTGATGTGCTGTTTTGCAGGAAACACATTCTGATCCAGCAGTAGAGACAGATTGGGGTTTATGGTGGGAGGGTCCCTATGTTCTTAGCCATGGCACTAATGTTAGTGCAGGAGTTGCTGTCCTGTTTAAGGCAGCAGCGAATGCAACCATCATATCCTCCACCGAAGTGGTAAAGGGACGCCTGCTGGTTGTCAGGGCAGAGATAGAGGGTTCTGGGTTTTGGTTTGTTAATGTATCGCCCTAATCAGGGAGCAGAAAGAGTGATATTTTTCACTCAGTTAAGAATTGAATTAAATAAGTACCATCAGGATGAGCTTATTGTTGGTGGCGATTTTAACTGTACTCCTGACTTCACTGTGGACAGGATAGGCGAGGAACCTCACCCACATTCAGCCCAGAGTTTGAATAGCACCTTTAACCAGCTGGATTTGGTAGATACATGGAGGGTGAAACATCCACAATCCCGACAGTACACTTGGGTGAGGGTGATTAATAATAGGGTGAGTGCAGCCAGACTTGACAGGATTTATATTTCACTAAACCTTAGCTCTAGACTGGTCCACAGTAGAATAACCCCTGTTGGCTTCACGGATCATCACTTTGTTTTTATAGATTTGATTGTCTCGCCAGGTGAGAGGGTAAAGTCCTACTGGCATTTTAATAACAAACTTTTACAAGACAGCAAGTTCTGTGAAACTTTTGAGCATTTTTGGAAGTGCTGGAAAAATAAAAAGCAGATTTTAAGTCTTTGACGCAGTGGTGGGACGTTGGAAAGGCCCAAGTTCGGGTTTTTGTCAACGATACACCTCCCATTCCACTGCTAAGATTAATGCAGAGGTCATGAAACTTGAAGCCAGCATCAGCAGTATTGAGGAGGTTTTAAATAGGGACTCTGACCCTTCTTTAGGGCAGGTGTTAAAAAAAAAAACTGGAATTGAGCTCTTTTCTGAATGATAGAGTGAAGGAGCCCTTATCAGGTGTCGTTTCCTCCAGTTAAAGGACATGGATGCCCCAAGCTCCTTCTTTTTAATTTGGAGATCTGTGGCTCAGAGGAAGCAAATGACATGCCTTCAGCTTCCAGGAGGTAGAGTAACCACCAGTCCTGGGGAGATGAGGAGCCATGCGATGGTGTTCTATGCTGACCTCTTTGGGGCCCAACAGTGCAGCATGCAGAGTCGTGAGGAGCTGCTGGAGGGTCTTCCTCAGCTCAGTCTGGACGAGAAAGCTGCTTTGGACTGCGAGCTAACTCTGGAGGAGCTGAAAACTGCAGTCAACCAGATGGCTACAGGAAAGGCACCGGGATAGATGGTCTCTCCACAGATTTTTAGAAACAGTTCTGGAATACAATTGGACCAGACCTTCACGAGGTTTTTATGGAGGGGATTACAACAGGTTTTCTTCCTGTTTCTTGTCAGCGAGCAGTGTTGTCATTGCTGCCCAAAAAAGGTGATCTGGCGTTACTTAAGAACTGGCGCCCAGTTTCCCTCCTCTGTAACGGATTATAAGGTACTTTCCAGAGCATTATCAAACCGGTAGAAGGTTGTCCTGGAACTAATTGTACACTCGGACCAAACCTATTGTGTTCCAGATAGATCGATTATGGACAATATTTTCTGTGTTCGGGACATTCTCGATGTGTGTAAACTATATTATCTAGATGTTGGTATTGTCTCTTTGGACCAGGAAAAAGCTTTCAATAAGGTGGATCACTCTTATTTGTTTTCTGCACTTAAAGCATTTGGTTTTGGTGATGGGTTTCTGTCTTGGGTTGGTTTGTTGTACAATGGTGCACAGTGTTTGGTGAAGACGGGGGCTGGGCTGAGTCGGCCCGTTCCTGTGCAGAGGGGGATAAGACAGGGTTGCCCTATTTCGGGACAGCTATATACCTTAGCAATCGAACCTCTACTGTGCAGGATGAGGGCTCGACTTAGTGGTGTTCTCCTGCATGGGTCCTTGGGCGCTGAGCGTCCCCTTGTCTGCACGGGTGAACTGGGCTAAGAGTGAGGC
This sequence comes from Perca flavescens, assembly GCF_004354835.1. Lineage (NCBI taxonomy): Eukaryota > Metazoa > Chordata > Actinopteri > Perciformes > Percidae > Perca > Perca flavescens. The sequence continues at coordinate 220,649 of NW_021166515.1, forward strand.
CTTGTTAGTAGGGCAATGGAGAGGTAAAGCCGTGCCCAGTCTGCCAGGGGGACTTGAGTGGGGGAAGGAAGGGTTGAAAGTTTTGGGAGTGTTTTTGGGATCTGAGGGTTTTGTTAAAAAGAACTGGGAGGGAGTGAAGGAGAAGGTGTGCGCTCGGTTGTCTAGATGGACATGGTTGCTACCCCAGCTGTCGAATAGGGGAAGAGTTCTGGTTGCCAACAACTTGGTTGCCTCGACCCTTTGGCATAAGCTTATTGCCATCGTGCCACCAAGAGGCCTGATGGAGGGCGTTCAGAGAACTATCGTGGATTTCTTCTGGTCGGGCGACACTGGGTTCGGGCAGCAGTTTTATATTTGCCTGTAGCTGAAGGGGGCAGGGGCTGGTGGATATTCAATCAAAAATTGCCTCCTTTAGACTCAGACTGCTCAAAAACTATTGTATAAGTGTGGCCCCAGCTGGCTGGACACAGCCCGACTGCTGCTGAGGAGAGCTGGGCGTCTGGGATACGATAAGCAGCTTTTCCTCTTAAGAACCGAGGAGATGGACCTTAATGGGTTGACATCGTTCTACAACTCTGTGCTGCAGGCGTGGCAGGTACTCAATATTCTCGGGATGTAAAAGAAACTCCAGGAATGTGGCTTTTTGAAGAACCCTTGTTTTTCAACAACTTCCTGAGGACTCGAACATTGCAGTCAGCCAGCCTGAGGGCCAGTCTCAGAGAGGCTGGGTGTACTAAAGTGGGTCACCTGATGAAGATGACGGCAATCTCTGTTGATGTGCTGAGAGTGAGGAGCAACATCACCTCCAGTAGGTTGATCGACAGGGTGGTGAAAAAGTTTGTGCTGCCCTGGGATCACATCAGCAAACTCTGGTAGAGAATCGGTCCCTGTGTGAGCAGTGGAGTAGCGGATGGGAGTACAGTTTCCCCTCTCTGACCATTACCCCATCT
>NW_021166515.1:222098-224598 GCF_004354835.1 Perca flavescens
GAGTTTTAATAACTCCTTTATTGACGCTTTCAGGACTATAGAGAGAACATGTGTTATTGGAGCAGGTTATTAATGATGGGAGGATATGGAAGTGGAGAAGAAGAGATTAAATAACACATGTAGTAGTAGAAGAAGAAGTTGTAGTTTCCTGTTCAACAACGCAGACAGGTCACTGTTGATTTATGGTCATTAAACCTGATTAATCCAGATATATATTATATTATATTATATAAGACCTCCAGGAATATATCTTATTATACTTATTATAACTTATAACTTATATATAATATATAACTTATATATAATATATTTTATATATAGCGATATATATATATATTTCTGTGTGTGTGTGTGTGTGTGTGCCTGTATGTGTGTGTGGTGTGTGTGTGTATCTGTGTGTGTGTGTGTGTGTGTGTGTGTGTGTGTGTGTGTGTGTGTGTGTGTGTGTGTGTGTGTGTGTGTGTGTGTGTGTGTGTATATATATGTGTGTGTGTGTGTGTGTGTGTGTGTGTGTGTGTGTGTGTGTGTGTGTGTGTGTGTGTGTGTGTGTGTGTGTGTGTGTGTGTGTGTGTATATATATATGTGTGTGTGTGTCTGTGTGTGTGTGTGTGTGTGTGTGTGTGTGTGTGTGTGTGTGTATATATATGTGTGTGTGTGTGTGTGTGTGTGTGTGATAAATCTGTTTGTCAGCTCATCATATTAATTATTAAAGTTTGAGCTAAAGAGGACAACGATCAATAATTCAGTCTCTGCCCCGCCCACCTCCAACATTCAGAGCTCCTGACTGGATGCTGCCTTCAGCCACACTTTGATTGACAACTGGTCAAAAATGTATGATATTTTATTCGTTAAAATTTAATGAGGTCAGAGTCCAAACAGCCAATCAGAGCGCAGCAGCTGTTTCCAGGAGAAACAAAGAACACCAGAGAGCATCATGGGAGTTTAGTCTGCTTTTATTTTGAATTTGTACATCTGCAATATAACTTTAAAGGACAAATGCTCCCCCTCACCAAACTCCACCAGACTCCATGTAAATAATCAGGACTTTTAGCGTGTATAGAGCCAGCATATCTCCACCAGACTCCATGTAAATAATCAGGACTTTTAGCGTGTATAGAGCCAGCATATCTCCACCAGACTCCATGTAAATAATCAGGACTTTTTAAGCGTGTATAGAGCCAGCATATCTCCACCAGACTCCATGTAAATAATCAGGACTTTTAGCGTGTATAGAGCCAGCATATCTCCACCAGACTCCATGTAAATAATCAGGACTTTTAGCGTGTATAGAGCCAGCATATCTCCACCAGACTCAATGTAAATAATCAGGACTTTTAGCATGTATAGAGCCAGTATATCTCCACCAGACTCCATGTAAATAATCAGGACTTTCAGCGTGTATAGAGCCAGCATATCTCCACCAGACTCCATGTAAATAAGCAGGACTTTTATGTAAATAACTTTTAAAAGTCCTGATTATTTACATGGAGTCTGGTGGAGTCTGGTGATGGTGCTGTTGGGGCTGTTTCATGTCATTTCCATAATGTTGTCACACACACTTTCATATGTCAGTGACTGAGAAGAGGAACTTGTGGTTTAAAAAAAGATAAATGTTCTGTTAGATTGTGACACACAAAAGAAGCCAGAAGGTGTTATTGTGGTGGGGCTTTCCTGTCTGACACACAGGAAACGGAAACGCAAAACATTTTCCGTCTCATAGTGCAGGTCTCATTTCATCTCTCAGCTGATGGTTGTGTTGATTAATCTCTCAGCTGAGAGTTCAGGTCGTGATTGGGTTTCTGATTTAAAAACCTCAAAACATTCAGGATTAAATTCAGCGTATTAACACAGTTGATGTCAGGCCCAATGATGAAGAAGGAAACCTCAAAGTTTCTTACCAGAACCAGAACCAGAATCAGAACCAGAGTTGTTGGTCAGGTTTGCGTAACGTTGAATTTGACTCCAGTTAATCTTTTCTCTCAAAGTATAATACTCACTGTAGAGAGACAGACAGGTAGAGAGAGACACAGACAGGTAGCTGCTTCTGTGTTTAGGCCAAAGGAGAGATGAGGTCGACCGATATGGGTTTTCTCTGGCCGATGCCGATCTTTAGAAATCAGGGTCAGCCGATGGCCGATAAATGCTTCTGATTAATTTTGGCCGATATTTGGCCGATATGCGCTTGTTTTTAAACTTGAAAGATAAAATGTAACACTAATATACACAGAATTTCTCAACAAAAACATTTATTGAACACTTCACCAATCTACACTTGTATAATGTAAAAACATACTGTGTATTGTATAAATAATGTATGAAAAATATATTTTTGTCAAATAAACTTTTAAATGAAAAAATAAAGTTTAGTGCACTTAGCAGCATTTAAACTTCTGAGAATACAAATCTGCAAGCTTCACAGAAAGTGACATGAACAGTGAACACCAGCTATATGCTAACGGTAGCGTCGGAGCCTGAAGTGACGAGGGAGGGGCTGAGGCAG
>NW_021166515.1:229598-237098 GCF_004354835.1 Perca flavescens
TCTCTGTGTGTATCTGTGTGTGTCTATGTGTATATCTGTGTATCTGTGTGTATATCTGTGTGTGTATCTGTGTATATCTGTGTGTGTCTGTGTGTCTCTGTATCTGTGTGTATCTGTGTGTATCTGTGTGTATATCTGTGTGTGTCTGTGTGTCTATGTGTATATCTGTGTATATCTGTGTATCTGTGTGTGTATCTGTGTGTATCTGTGTGTGTATCTGTGTGTATCTGTGTGTGTATCTGTGTGTGTATCTGTGTGTGTATCTGTGTGTGTATCTGTGTGTATCTGTGTGTGTATCTGTGTGTATATCTGTGTGTATCTGTGTGTGTATCTGTGTGTATCTGTGTGTATATCTGTGTGTGTATCTGTGTGTGTATCTGTGTGTGTATCTGTGTGTGTAACATTATTTGACTCCTGTGCTCCCTCCTGTGTGTATCTGTGTGTGTATCTGTGTGTGTATCTGTGTGTATCTGTGTGTATCTGTGTGTGTATCTGTGTGTGTGTGTGTGTGTGTGTATATCTGTGTGTGTATCTGTGTATATCTGTGTGTATATCTGTGTGTGTGTCTGTGTGTATATCTGTGTGTGTATCTGTGTGTATCTGTGTGTGTAACAGTATTTGACTCCTGTGCTCCCTCCTGTGTGTGTATCTGTGTATCTGTGTATATCTGTGTGTATATCTGTGTGTGTATCTGTGTGTATATCTGTGTGTGTATCTGTGTATATCTGTGTGTATATCTGTGTGTGTATCTGTGTGTATATCTGTGTGTATCTGTGTGTGTAACAGTATTTGACTCCTGTGCTCCCTCCTGTGTGTGTATCTGTGTATCTGTGTATATCTGTGTGTATATCTGTGTGTGTATCTGTGTGTATATCTGTGTGTGTATCTGTGTGTGTCTGTGTGTATCTGTGTGTGTCTGTGTGTGTATCTGTGTGTGTGTCTGTGTATATCTCTGTGTGTATCTGTGTGTGTCTGTGTGTGTATCTGTGTGTGTGTCTGTGTGTATATCTGTGTGTATATCTGTGTGTGTATCTGTGTGTGTATCTGTGTGTGTATCTGTGTGTATATCTGTGTGTGTATCTGTGTGTGTAACAGTATTTGACTCCTGTGCTCCCTCCTGTGTGTATATCTGTGTATCTGTGTATATCTGTGTGTATATCTGTGTGTGTATCTGTGTGTATATCTGTGTGTGTATCTGTGTGTGTCTGTGTGTGTATCTGTGTGTGTATCTGTGTGTGTATCTGTGTGTATATCTGTGTGTGTATCTGTGTGTGTAACAGTATTCTGATGAAGACTCCTGTGCTCCCTCCTGTGTGTATATCTGTGTATCTGTGTGTCTGTGTGTATCTGTGTGTGTATCTGTGTGTATATCTGTGTGTATATCTGTGTGTGTATCTGTGTGTATCTGTGTGTGTAACAGTATTTGATTCCTGTGCTCCCTCCTGAATGTGACCGGTTGTGTGTCTCTGTGTATATCTGTGTGTGTATCTGTGTGTAACAGTATTTGACTCCTGTGCTCTCTCCTGTGTGTATATATGTGTATATCTGTTTATCTGTGTGTATCTGTGTGTATATCTGTGTATATCTGTGTATCTGTGTTTGTATCTGTGTGTGTGTCTGTGTGTATATCTGTGTGTGTATCTGTGTATATCTGTGTGTGTATCTGTGTGTAACAGTATTTGACTCCTGTGCTCTCTCCTGTGTGTATATATGTGTATATCTGTGTATCTGTGTGTATCTGTGTGTATCTGTGTGTGTATCTGTGTGTGTAACAGTATTTGACTCCTGTGCTCCCTCCTGTGTGTGTATCTGTGTGTGTATCTGTGTATATCTGTGTGTGTATCTGTGTGTGTATCTGTGTGTGTATCTGTGTGTGTATCTGTGTATATCTGTGTGTGTATCTGTGTGTGTATCTGTGTATATCTGTGTATCTGTGTGTGTATCTGTGTGTGTATCTGTGTATATCTGTGTATCTGTGTGTGTATCTGTGTGTGTATCTGTGTGTGTGTCTGTGTGTGTCTGTGTGTGTATCTGTGTGTGTATCTGTGTGTGTGTCTGTGTGTGTATCTGTGTATATCTGTGTATCTGTGTGTGTATCTGTGTGTGTATCTGTGTGTGTGTCTGTGTGTGTATCTGTGTGTGTATCTGTGTGTGTATCTGTGTGTGTCTGTGTGTGTATCTGTGTGTGTATCTGTGTGTGTATCTGTGTGTGTGTCTGTGTGTGTATCTGTGTGTATATCTGTGTGTATATCTGTGTGTGTATCTGTGTGTATATCTGTGTGTATATCTGTGTGTGTATCTGTGTGTATATCTGTGTGTATATCTGTGTGTGTATCTGTGTGTGTATCTGTGTGTATATCTGTGTGTGTCTGTGTGTGTCTGTGTGTGTGTCTGTGTGTGTATCTGTGTGTATATCTGTGTGTGTGTCTGTGTGTGTGTCTGTGTGTGTCTGTGTGTGTGTCTGTGTGTGTGTCTGTGTGTGTCTGTGTGTGTATCTGTGTGTGTATCTGTGTGTATATCTGTGTGTGTAACAGTATTTGACTCCTGTGCTCCCTCCTGAAGGTAACCGGCTACATCTTCTTCACCAACATGTACGTGAGCATCTTCCTGCTCTGCTGCATCTCGTGCGATCGCTACGTGGTCTCGGGAACCACTGCTTCTACCATCGCCTACAGCTTGGAGTCGTGGCGAGCAACCGCGCATCCTGGCGTCCGCCGGGCCAGCGCAGGTGAAGCGGCGCCTACCGCCGCGTTCTGTTCCTGGTGTGCCCGCCCGTTGCCGTGGTGGCGGTGGGCCACGTGCCGGTGTTCACCATGCCGGAGGCGCGCCCCTGGTCTCGAGGGGTCAACCACTGCCCGAGCCGAGCCAGTCCAGCGCCAACAGCGGTGGCCCCATCCTTCTACTACGCCCGCGTGGCGATCGGCTTCCTGCTGCCGCTGCTCGCAACTGCGGGCGAGCAACCCTCGGACGGCATCCTGGCGAAGGTCCAGCGCACCAGGGTCACGGAGCCAACGGTGCGGTGCCAGAAACACCCGGCTGGGAGTCCACTGGCTACCCACGCCCCATGGTGGTTCTGTTCCTGGTGTGACCACTCCGAGACCACGTGGTCCTGCTGGCCCGGGCCGTCATGTTCCACTTCCCGCCGCTGCGGGCCGGCTGCCTGCTGGAGAGGGTCATGTACACGCCCTACACCGTCTCGCTGGGCCTGTCCACCGTCAACAGCGCCGTCAACCCCATCCTCTACGATGGACACGCCAGAGACAACATCCGAGATATGGACACACCGCCAGAGACATGGACACGCGGATCTGGACAACGGGCCGATAGCCAGCAGCCCTCCAGAGACATGGACACCAGAACATGGACACAGCCCACCAGGGGACACACCTCTGAGCACACACCTCCAGAGACATGCCCCTCCAGAGACATGGAAACTCCCCAGCTGGGAGTCCACAGAGACATGGACACGCCCAGAGACATGGACACCCCCATGGGTCTGACCACGCCCCCATGGGTCTGACCACCTCCAGAGATATGGACACACCTCCAGAGACATGGACACACCTCCAGAGACATGGACACGCCTCCAGAGACATGGACACACCTCCAGAGATATGGACACACCTCCAGAGACATCATGCCTCCAGAGACATGGACAGAGACATGGACATGCCTCCAGAGACATGGACACGCCTCCAGAGACAGACATGGACACACCTCCAGAGACATGGACACGCCTCCAGAGACATGGACACACCTCCAGAGACATGGACACACCTCCAGAGATATGGACACGCCCAGACACACCTCCAGAGATATGGACACACCTCCAGAGACATGGACACACCTCTACAGATATGGACACACCTCCAGAGATATGGACACACCTCCAGAGACATGGACACACCTCCAGAGACATGGACACGCCTCCAGAGACATGGACACACCTCCAGAGATATGGACACACCTCCAGAGACATCGACATGCCTCCAGAGACATGGACACGCCTCCAGAGACATGGACACACCTCCAGAGACATGGACACACCTCCAGAGACATGGACACGCCTCCAGAGACATGGACACACCTCCAGAGACATGGACACGCCTCCAGAGACATGGACACACCTCCAGAGACATGGACACGCCTCCAGAGACATGGACACACCTCCAGAGACATGGACACGCCCTCCAGAGACATGGACACGCCTCAGAGACATGGACACACCTCCAGAGACATGGACACGCCTCCAGAGACATGGACACACCTCAGAGACATGGATGGACACGCCTCCAGAGACATGGACACACCTCCAGAGATATGGACACGCCTCCAGAGACATGGACACACCTCCAGAGATATGGACACGCCTCCAGAGACATGGACACGGACACATGGACCTGGACACGCCCAGAGACATGGACATGGACACGCCTCCAGAGACATGGACACACCTCCAGAGATATGGACACGCCTCCAGAGACATGGACACGCCCAGATACCAGGAAGTGCGCTGGGCTTTAAAGCGTCCAATCAGACGGTTGAGGCTAGAATGGAGTCTACTATAATGTTCCCCTAGGAGCCATGTGATGTCTTGTTTTATGCAGTGTTGGCTTCTGGGAAATGAATGCAGTTTCCTTCATTTATTCAGAGTGAATAAACTGAAGTCTCGTCATGTGATCCATTGATTTCAACAACGTAACTGGATTCTAAATACCGACTAGTTAAACTGTAACTGTAGGGCGCCTGGTTAGCTCACCTGGTACAGCAGGCGCCCATATATTGGGGGCTCGTTCCTCAACGCAGTGGCTGTGGGTTCGACTCCTACCTGCAGCTCTTTGCTGTGTGTCGCCCCCCCTCCATCTCTCCCATTTCATGTCTAAGCTGTCCTGTCCGAATAAAGGCCTAAAATGCCCCAATTTGTAACTGTAACAAAATACAGTTACTCCTAATTTGTATTCTGAATATGGTATATATGGTATTTGTATTCCATTGCTCCCCAACACTGGTCATATGATAATAATTATTATACATTATTATTATTATTAATAATTATAATTAATAATAATAATAATTTACTGTGATAAAAAGAGATCTTTTTTATTTTTATAACTTAATGTTTAATATATGTTTTTGTTAATAAAAAGATTGTTTTGTGTTCAGGATTAAAAGAGAAGCGTCATTTTATAATTAATTTATCGTCTCTAACACAAGTTCTCTCAGACTGCTTCACCGTTCGTTAGCGTTAGAGATATCGTTAGATATAAAGAATTACTAAAAATTCAGCAAAAGTGACAAAAACGTCAGAAAACATTTCTGCAAAAGTTACAAAAAGTAGGTGGGCCAAAATTTACAAAAACGTCAGAAAAAGTGAAAAAAAATGTTGGAAATAATGATGATTCATAACAGAGGTGTCGAACTCAACTTCCCAGAAGGCCACACTGGAAAATAAGAATCACACCAAGGGCCAGACATGGAGAGATTATTGATTGGCTTTTATTTAATCTGAAAAGTAAAATATATGTGACTGTAGTATTGCATGTGTCATATAGTCTCCTCACTCACAGTTTATGGTCGACATAAAGTCCTGAAGAAGTCAGGAGAAAGTTCCTCAGCCGTCAGAGAGAAGAAGTGCCCAAAAACGTCAGAAAAAGTGGAAAAAAAAACCAACAGAAAAATTACAAAAAGTTCGGCAAAAGTGACAAAATGGTCAGAAAAAATACAAAAATGTCATAATTATATTTACAACACCGTTGAACTATTAACCTGAGAGGACAACGGATAAAAGATTCTCACAATGAAGAGACTTCCTGTCGATGGGGGTGCTTGAACCACAAACAGGAAGTGATATTGTAAATTTCAGTGTTCTGGGAAATGACATAGGAAGGTAAATATAGTGCAAAACGTGAGAACTTGTAGAATACAATGTGAGAACTTGCAGAACAAAAAATCTGAACTTGTATGTTAAAATTTGCACTTGTAAAAAATATTCACAAATGTGTAGATTGATATTTGCATGAACACTGTTAAAAAGTGTTAAGATAATTAAAAGGTATTTATTTAGAAGCAGGCTGGTTGGTTAGTTAGCTAACGCTAGCTTGCTATTCCACCAGGCTTCCATGCTACATAGCTAAATAAGCCGGACAGAGTCGTCCCTCATCAGGCGATAGAAACCCTGCTGTCCCCCCCGTCCTGTTGGCTCAGAGCTCCACAGTCTGAGTCCACAGGTACACATTAGTTTTGCACCAAATGTATCGCAACAAGTGTCGCAAAAAGTCGAGTTGCAGATGAGCACATCTGTGAAGTTGCAGCGACAGATCCGAGAGGTTGTAATCACTGAGTTGTGGTTGTGATGGAAAATGAACAAAGTAGCGTACCACGAGTAAATGTTGCATTACAAGTGTGCAGCTGTCATTGTGTTCATGCAAATATCAATCTACACATTTGTGAATATTTTTTCTACAAGTGCAAATTTCAATCTACAAGTTCAGATTTTTTTTTTACAAGCTCTCGTGTTTTTTTTTTTTTTCTTTTGTGACTTCAAATTCAGATCACATGTGTGAATATTTTTACAAGTGCTAATTTTAACAGTTTTGCAAGTTCTCACATTGTATTCTACAAGCTCTCACGTTTTGCACCATATTTACTTTCATAATTACAGAGTGTGTGTGTGTGTGTGTGTGTGCTTAGAGGAAGTAGAAACAGGAAGTCAGAGAATATTGAAACAGTTTGAACTGTGTTTTCGGTTCCTAAAAAAAATTAGAGTAGTTATTATAAACTAACACGATATCTGCTCTGATTGGCTCTGCTGTCTCCTGCTCTCATCTGGACACTCTGATTGGCTCTGCTGTCTCCCTGCTCTCATCTGGACACTGATTGGCTCTGCTGTCTCCCTGCTCTCATCTGGACACTGATTGGCTCTGCTGTCTCCCTGCTCTCATCTGGACACTGATTGGCTCTGCTGTCTCCCTGCTCTCATCTGGACACTGATTGGCTCTGCTGTCTCCCTGCTCTCATCTGGACACTGATTGGCTAACTGTGGCTGTGTAAACAGCGCAGGCCACGCCCCCAGCTGAATATTTAATAGAGCTGCCAGACTAATAAAACATTAACGACTGACCTAAATTAAAAATAAAAAAAAGACACTGGTGATGTCACAGTGATGTCACAGGACTTTCCCTTTGTTTGGTTTATTATTTATCTGTGCCTTCGTTATAAGCTGTGTGTCTGTGTGTGTGTGTGTGTCTGTCTGTCTCTCTGTGTGTGTCTGTCTGTCTGTCTGTGTGTGAGGACAGATTTAGTCATTTAACAGCATCTCCAAACTTTAGAGGTCTGTGTGAAGTAGGGAAGAGGCCATTTTACTCTCTGATTTTAACATGAAACAGCCCCAAAATCACATCACCAACCCCACCAGACTCCATGTAAATAATCAGGACTTTTATCATCGTAAAACACACTTCATTCAAAGTGGACAGAAACTAAATAAAACTACCAAAAGCC
>NW_021166515.1:242098-249598 GCF_004354835.1 Perca flavescens
ATCCCTGGTCAACCACTCCAGACCTCCAGACCTCCAGACCTCCAGACCTCAGACCTCAGACCTCCAGACCTCCAGACCTCCAGACCTCAGACCTCAGACCTCCAGTCCAGACCTCCAGTCCAGACCTCCTGGATCCAGACTATGTGTTTGGATCATATGACCTATGTGTTTGGATCATATGTCTGATTTAAGGACTATGTGTTTGGATCATATGATGTAAGGACTATGTGTTTGGATCATATGTCTGATTTAAGGACTATGTGTTTGGATCATATGATTTAAGGACTATGTGTTTGGATCATATGTCTGATTTAAGGACTATGTGTTTGGATCATATGATGTAAGGACTATGTGTTTGGATCATATGATGTAAGGACTATGTGTTTGGATCATATGATGTAAGGACTATGTGTTTGGATCATATGTCTGATTTAAGGACTATGTGTTTGGATCATATGTCTGATTTAAGGACTATGTGTTTGGATCATATGTCTGATTTAAGGACTATGTGTTTGGATCATATGATGTGGACTATGTTTTGGATCATATGTCTGATTTAAGACTATGTGTTTGGATCATATGATTTAAGGACTATGTGTTTGGATCATATGTCTGATTTAAGGACTATGTGTTTGGATCATATGTCTGATTTAAGGACTATGTGTTTGGATCATATGATGTAAGGACTATGTGTTTGGATCATATGATGTAAGGACTATGTGTTTGGATCATATGTCTGATTTAAGGACTATGTGTTTGGATTTGGACTATGTGTTTGGATCATATGTCTGATTTAAGGACTATGTGTTTGGATCATATGATGTAAGGACTATGTGTTTGGATCATATGATGGACTATGTGTTTGGACTATGTGTTTGGATCATATGTCTGATTTAAGGACTATGTGTTTGGATCATATGTCTGATTTAAGGACTATGTGTTTTTAAGGATCATATGTCTGATTTAAGGACTATGTGTTTGGATCATATGTCTGATTTAAGGACTATGTGTTTGGATCATATGTCTGATTTAAGGACTATGTGTTTGGATCATATGTCTGATTTAAGGACTATGTGTTTGGATCATATGTCTGATCCAACTAGTGACAGCTACTAGTGACGAGAATCAGCCAACCACCACGGCTCAACATTACACTTCATGAGAAAAACATGGTGGCAGAGAATCGTGATATCAATTCTAAGCTAAAAAGGCCACACACCACCGTATCGGAGGAAATACTCCCATCTCCCGGTGCCGGCGCCGATCAGTTTAAGCTTTTATCGGCCGATACCGAGGTCGTGCATCCCTAGCTTAGCTGCAGAATGTAATAATTACTTTATTCATTATTACTTCATAAAATATACTAATTATTATGTAATAATGTCTGTGTACATTAACATAAGATCTAGAGCTGCTCCTCTTAGTGGATCAGTGGACTAATCGGTGGTTCTGGTCTCTGTAGTCCATTAGTCATGTCTGAAGCTGTTTTCATGCTGAATGACTGATTTCTAAGAAACGTACGAGCTCATCTCTGGTAAACACAAGAACTAAAGAGGTGCTTTAACACGACTCTTAGTGGAGGAACTCAGATTTACAGATCTGTCCATTAAATCAACTCATCCATTAGTCGGTACAGTTGAAGGAGTGTTAGTCGGTCCGTGTTACGCTCATCAGTTCAATTCTCTAAAGGAAAATCAAAAAAAAAAAATGGGTTCAAATATCCAGTTTTTCATTTTTTTTTTTCACCGTGAAAAATTAAAAAAATTTGATCTTTAAACTGTTTTTCCAATTTTCTGTTTTTTATTCAGAGGATCAGAAATTGAGAAAATTACAACATTGCGTCTGGGCTCCAATTATTCAATAATACTGCCGTGGTGTTCTGGGTCTGTTTGGGGTCAGAGGGGCTACTGATGGTTTCTGGTGGGGGGCTAGCTAGGAGGAACGAGGGAGAGATCACCATGGCAGTATGGATTAGGCAAGGCAGCTTTATTTATAGAGCACATTCAGCAACAGGGCAATTCAGAGTGCTTTACATGAAACATGGAAGAGCAGTTAGAAAACAATTACAAACTATTTAAAAACATTAAAAGAGAAGAATAAAATGTACTGTGAAGTTTTTAGAAGAATTTAAAGAACTGACATCTCAATGACCAACTCTGGGTCCAGATGCTTCACATGGCTTCGAGGTTTCGTTCCCCAGAGTTACCGAAGCTTTATTTCTAGTACACTCTTTTTTTTTCGCAAACTTTGTCAAAACCCGAATAATTGGAGCCCAGACACAATTTTGTAATTTTCTAAATTTCTGATCCTCTGAATAAAAAACAGAAAATTGGATATTTGAACCCATCAAGTTTGTGCTTCAAAAATTAAACTGATGAGAGCTACATCGACCTTAGTCCACGAAGAATTCCTTCAGTCAGCACAGCCCTAGTTCAGATGTTAGGTCTATGTGGGAGGGGGAGGAATGGTTGGATTAGTGAGGGAGGTGTGGGGGGTGGGGGGCTGGCCTACCAGAGAGGAGGGTGGAGGGAGAGGAAGAAGAGGAGGAAGGCTGCAGGAGGCTCTGATGGGAGGAAGAAGAAGAAGAAGAAGAGGCGTCTTTCTGCAGGAAGGCCCGGCCGACGCCGAGGTCATGTGATAGACGTGCTCGGTTGGAGGGGGGAGATGAGGGTGTGACGGGAGGAAGAGGAGGAAGAGGGGAGGGAGAGGGGAGGGGGAGAGGGAGATGACATCACCAACCTGAAGATCAGGGGAGGGGGAGGGAGAGGAGGAGTCAGTGAGATGAACAGAGCTGGAAGAGATACAGACTAGAGCCCAGACATCTAGACGGACCAATCACATGGTGTATAGGGTGAGTGGGCGGGGCTTAACAATCACATGGTGTATAGGGTGAGTGGGCGGGGCTTAAGGGGCTGCCTGAGTTTCAGCTGGAAGAGATACAGACTAGAGCCCAGACGGCTGGATGACCAACTTTTCCAATGTTTTTGTTTCCCATGTTTTAGTCACTTTTTCCGCATCTTTTTTTTTGTTTTATTGTCATTTTCGCTCATTTAAAAAAAAAAATTTTTTGCCACTTTTCCGACGTGTTTTTAGACAAGTTTTTGCTGCTTTTTTAGACGTGTTTTTGCTGCTTTTTCCAATCGTTATGCCACTTTTACTTTGACCTTTTTTTGTGCTTTTTTCGATGATTCTTTTTTCATGTTAATGACACTTTCTCAGACGTTCTTTTGCTGCTTTTTCCAATGTTTTGAATATTTCCAAAAAATTTTAGTCTTTTTGCCACTTTTTCCAGACGTTTTTTTTGTGTCACCAAATGCACGCAGATCCCCCCATAACGCTCATCTAAATGCAGAATAGAAAGTGAGAACATAACGCCACTTTTGATGGTTTAAGTGTAAACGTAGCCTAAGACACCGAGTGAAGGGATTCCTACTTTGAGCCAGGAACGGTGCGTTTAGTGTTTTGGTGTCGAACGTTAACCGGCATCACCAGTAGCTGTATCCCCTCCAGCCACACACAGCTGTCAGAGGAGAAGAAGAGGAGAGGAAGAGGAGAAGAAGAGAACATGCTGGCAGGAAGAGAAGAGGAAGAGGAGAGGAAGAGGAGAAGAAGAGAACATGCTGGCAGGAAGAGAAGAGGAAGAGGAGAGGAAGAGGAGAACATGCCGGCAGGAGGAAGAGGAGGAGAGGAAGAGGAGGAGTTACCAGAGGGAGGTCCATGAGGACCTGCATGCCGTCTCCTGGTCCCATGTGGGCCACGTGGTTGAAGTTTGTGGGATTAGAAATCATCTTTGATCTGAGCTCTGGATCTCTCAGCATCTCCCTGAAATACACAATGTTAATACACACACACACACACACACACACACATTAATAAACAGAGAGACACACACACACACACACACACACACACAATACACACAGAGACACACACACACACACACACACACACACACACACACACACACACACACACACACACACACACACACACACACACACACACACACACACACACACACACACACACACACACACACACACACACACACACACACACACACACACACACACACACACACATTAATACACACAGACACACACACACACACACACATTAATACACACAGACAGAGACACACACACACACACACACACACACACACAATACACACACAGACACACACACACACACATACACACAGACACACACACACACACACACACACACATTAATACACACACACAGACACACACACACACACACACACACATGAATACACACACACACACACACACACACACACACACACACACACACACACACACACACACACACACATACACACACACACAGACACACACACACACACACACACACATTAATACAGTAATAATAGTTTTAATAAGTCATATAAGTGTAATAAGTGTAATAATTTTAATAAGTGTAATAATTTTAATAATTGTAATAAATGTAATAAGTGTAATAAGTGTTATAATTTTAATAAGTGTAATAAAGCGTAATAATTTGAATAAGTGTAATAAAAAGCGTAATAATTGTAATTGTAATAATTTTAATAAGTGTAATAATTTTAATAAGTGTAATAATTTTAATAAGTGTAATAATTTTTATAAGTAATAATTTTAATATAAGTGTAATATGTGTAATAAGCATAATAATTGTAATAAGTGTAATAATTTTAATAAGTGTAATAAGTGTAATACATATAATAAGTATATTAAGTGTAATATGCGTAATAATTTTAATAAGTGTAATAAGTGTAATAAGCGTAATAATTTTAATATAAGTGTAATATGTGTAATAAGCATAATCATTTTAATAAGTGTAATTACAAAAGTGTCATAAGTGTAATAAGTAAGTGTAATAAGTGTAATACGTGTAATAATTGTAATAATAAGTGTAATAATTAGTGTAAAAAGTGTAATAATAAGTGTAATAATAAGTGTAATAAGTGTAATAATAAGTGTAATAATTGTAATAATAAGTGTGTAATAAGTGTAATAAGTAAGTGTAATAATAAGTGTGTAATAAGTGTAATAATAAATGTAATAAGCGTTTAATAAGTGCATCACCTCCTCTGCTGAAGGCGCTCCTCCTCAGGAACCTTAAAGAGGAACTTCCTCTTGCTGCGAGTTCGAACCATCAACTTCCTGCTGTAGTCCGATGTCTCGGGGATGGTCAGGTCCCCCTCTGAGGACAGATACACTGTTAACTACACTTCCCATGATGCTTTGGTCAGGTCCCCCTCTGAGGACAGATACACTGTTAACTACACTTCCCATGATGCTTTGGTCAGGTCCCCTCTGAGGACAGATACACTGTTAACTACACTTCCCATGATGCTTTGGTCAGGTCCCCTCTGAGGACAGATACACTGTTAACTACACTTCCCATGATGCTTTGGTCAGGTCCCACTCTGAGGACAGATACACTGTTAACTACACTTCCCATGATGCTTTGGTCAGGTCCCCTTCTGAGGACAGATACACTGTTAACTACACTTCCCATGATGCTTTGGTCAGGTCCCCCTCTGAGGACAGATACACTGTTAACTACACTTCCCATAATGCTTTGGTCAGGTCCCACTCTGAGGACAGATACACTGTTAACTACACTTCCCATGATGCTTTGGTCAGGTCCCCCTCTGAGGACAGATACACTGTTAACTACACTTCCCATGATGCTTTGGTCAGGTCCCACTCTGAGGACAGATACACTGTTAACTACACTTCCCATGATGCTTTGGTCAGGTCCCCTCTGAGGACAGATACACTGTTAACTACACTTCCCATGATGCTTTGGTCAGGTCCCCTCTGAGGACAGATACACTGTTAACTACACTTCCCATAATGCTTTGGTCAGGTCCCCCTCTGAGGACAGATACACTGTTAACTACACTTCCCATGATGCTTTGGTATGAGGACAGACACATTGTTAACTACACTTCCCATGATGCTTTGGTATGAGGACAGACACATTGTTAACTACACTTCCCATGATGCTTTGGTATGAGGACAGACACATTGTTAACTACACTTCCCATGATGCTTTGGTCAGGTCCCCCTCTGAGGACAGATACACTGTTAACTACACTTCCCATGATGCTTTGGGGCTGTAAAGACACAGGTTAACTACACTTCCCATGATGCTTTGGGGCAGTTACCTGATGAGGTGTTGCTGAAGTAGATGAGACGAGGCGGCTCTGAGCTCAGCAGGTTCAAGGTCCCTTCAACATTCAGAGGTCTGATCTGTGGGAAGTAATAGATTACAATTACTCTGAGATTACTCACAGATTACTCACAGATTACCTCAGATTACTCACAGATTACCTCAGATTACTCACAGATTACCTCAGATTACTCACAGATTACCTCATTACTCACAGATTACCTCATTACTCACAGATTACCTCATTACTCACAGATTACCTCAGATTACTCACAGATTACTCACAAATTACCTCAGATTACTCACAAATTACCTCAGATTACTCACAGATTACCTCAGATTACTCACAGATTACTCACAGATTACCTCAGAGTATGTTTACGCTTTCATCAGCTGGAACCAGTTTTATAAAAATGTCATCTGGATCAAATTGATCTGGATTAGGAAATCCCATGTTCTGCTGTCCAGGATCAGCTGATCCATCTCTTTACCTTACCTGTTGGTCTTTACCTGTTGGTCTTTACCTGTTGGTCTTTACCTGTTGGTCTTTACCTGTTGGTCTTTACCTGTTGTTGTTTACCTGTTGGTCTTTACCTGTTGGTCTTTACCTGTTGGTCTTAGCTGAGCCAGTAGGCTACACTGCTGGCTCCATTTAAGTCTCTGGTCAACAGGATTTGGTCATCCTGACATTGTGTATTTGGATCCCAGTGATCCAATCCAATGTTCCTTTAAAACACCGGCATACAAGGAAGATGGATCAGCTGATCCTGGACAGGAAGATGATCAGCTGATCCTGGACAGGAAGATGGATCAGCTGATCCTGGACAGGAAGATGATCAGAACATGGATCAGCTGATCCTGGACAGCAGAACATGGGATTTCCTAATCCAGATCAATTTGATCCACATTAAATATTTTTGAAAAACTGGTCCCAGGACAGTTTAGACATGACAGGGGAGAGAGGATGGATTCCAACCCCCGGCCTCTCTCTTTAGACCAGTATGTTGTGTTTGAAGGCCTTTGATTGGTTAGACCAGTATGTTGTGTTTGAAGGCCTTTGATTGGTTCGACCAGTATGTTGTGTTTGAAGGCCTTTGATTGGTTCGACCAGTATGTTGTGTTTGAAGGCCTTTGATTGGTTACACCAGTATGTTGTGTGTGAAGCCATCTGTGATTGGTTACACCAGTATGTTGTGTGTGAAGCCATCTGTGATTGGTTCAGTATGTTGTGTGTGAAGCCCTCTGTGATTGGTTAGACCAGTATGTTGTGTGTGAAGCCCTCTGTGATTGGTTCAGTATGTTGTGTGTGAA
>NW_021166515.1:254598-267098 GCF_004354835.1 Perca flavescens
CGAACCGATCCAGTGAGTGCTGAAGGTCACAGGCCGATGATGCCATCAGGACCACATCATCTGCAAAGAGCAGCGATGAGATCCCCAGCCCACCAAACTGCAACCCCTCCCCACCCCGACTACGCCTCGATATCCTGTCCATAAATGTTACAAACAGGATTGGTGACAAAGCGCAGCCCTGGCAGAGGTCAACCCTCACCTGAAACGAGTCCGACTTACTGCCGAGAACCCGGACACAGGTCTCGCTTTGGTTGTACAGAGATTGGATGGCCCTGAGTAGAGACCCCCTCACCCCATACTCCCGCAGCACCTCCCACAGTATCTCCCGGGGGACCCGGTCATACGCCTTCTCCAGATCCACAAAACACATGTAGACCGGTTGGGCATACTCCCAGGCTCCCTCCAGGATCCTTGCGAGAGTGAAGAGCTGATCCGTTGTTCCACGACCAGGACGGAATCCGCATTGTTCCTCCTCAATCCGAGGTTCGACTATCGGCCAAACCCTCCTTTCCAGCACCTTGGAGTAGACTTTACCAGGGAGGCTGAGAAGTGTGATACCCTGTAATTGGCACACACCCTCTGGTCCCCCTTTTAAAAGGGGAACCACCCCCGGTCTGCCACTCCTTTGGCACTGTCCCAGACTTCCATGCAATGCTGAAGAGGTGTGTCATCCAGGACAGCCCCTCCACACCCAGAGCCTTGAGCATTTCTGGACGGATCTCATCAATCCCGGGGCTTGCCACTGTGTAGTTGTTTGACTACATCAGTGACTTCCGCCTGGGAAATCGACAATGATCCCCATCATCCTCCAGCTCTGCCTCTAACATAGAGGGCGTATTAGTCGGATTCAGGAGTTCCTCAAAGTGCTCCTTCCACCGCCCTATTACCTCCTCAGCTATTACAGTGTTCCCTCCTTACTGTACACAGCTTGGATGGTTCCCCGCTTCCCCCCTCCTGAGGTGGCGAACAGTTTTCCAGAAGCACTTTGGTGCCGACCGAAAGTCCTTCTCCATGTCTTCTTCAAACTTCTCCCACACCCGCTGCTTTGCCTCTTTCACGGCAGAGGCTGCAGCCCTTCGGCCCTTCGGTGCCCTGCAACTGCCTCCGAGTCCTCCGGGATAACATATCCCGGAAAGACTCCTTCTTCAGTCGGACGGCTTCCCTGACCACGGAGTCGACCACGGTGTTCGTGGGTTACCGCCCCTTGAGGCACCTAAGACCCTAAGACCACAGCTCCTCGCCGCAGCTTCAGCAATGGAAACTTTGAACATTGTCCACTCGGGTTCAATGCCCCAGCCTCCACAGGGATGCACGAAAAGCTCCGCCCGGAGGTGTGAGTTGAAAGTCCGTTGGACAGGGGCCTCCTCCAGACGTTCCCAATTTACCTGCACTACCCGTTTAGGCTTACCAGGTCTGTCCAGAGTCTTCCCCACCCTCTGACCCAACTCACCACCAGATGGTGATCGGTTGACAGCTCTGCCCCTCTCTTCACCCGTGTCCAAAACATACGGCCTCAGATCAGATGAAACGATTATGAAATCGATCATTGACCTTCGGCCTAGGGTGCTCTGGTACCAGGTACACTTATGAGCATCCCTATGTTCGAACATGGTGTTCGTTATAGACAATCCATGACTTGCACAGAAGTCCAACAACAAACAACCACTCTGGTTTAGATCAGGGAGGCCGTTCCTCCCAATCACGCCTCTCAGGTGTCTCCTCATTGCCCACGTGTGCGTTGAAGTCCCCCAGCAGAACAATGGAGTCCCCACTGGAGCCCCATGCAGGACTCCACTCAAGGTCTCAAGAAGGCCGAATACTCCGAACTCCTGTTTGGTGCATATGCACAAACAACAGTCAGAGTTTTCCCCCACAACCAGCAGGCGTGGGGAGGCGACCCTCTCGTCCACCGGGGTAAACTCCAACGTAGCGGCGCTCAGCCGGGGGCTTGTGAGTATCCCCACACCCGCCCGGCGCCTCACACCCTGGGCAACTCCGGAGAAGAAAAGAGTCCAACCCCTATCCAGGAGTACGGTTCCAGAACCGAGACTGTGCGTAGAGGTAAGCCCCACCAGATCTAACCGGTAGCGCTCCACCTCCCGCACCAGTTCCGGCTCCTTCCCCCACAGAGAGGTGACGTTCCACGTCCCCAGAGCCAGCGTCTGCCGCCCGGGTCTGGTCCGTCGAGGCCCCTGACCTTCACTGCCACCCATGTGGCATCGCACCCGACCCCAGCGGTTCCTCCCACAGGTGGTGGGCCCATGGATTGGAGAGGAGTTGCCACGTAGCTTGTTCGGGCTGTGCCCGATCGGGCTCCGTGGCAAACCCGGCCACCAGACGCCGCCGACGAGCCCGCCATCTGGGCCTGGCTCCAGACGGGGCCCCAGGCTTCCTCCGTGCAGGGTCACTCCATATCTACCTTGTTTATTCATTTGGGTTTTTGAACCATTCTTTGTCTGGCCCCTCACCTGAGACCACTTTGCCTTGGGAGACCCTACCAGGAGCACAAAGCTCCAGACAACACAGCCCTCAGGCTCATAGAGACACTTTTACAGTCGATAGGCCTTAGGTTAGGAGAGATGTGCTATTTCACAGCCAGGTACGGTGGCAGAACCAAGGACAGCAATCGTGGATAGGTCCGTCCTTTGCACCAAAATTTTTTACAATGCAACAACCTATTTGAAGAGCATCAAGCTATTAAAATCTTTATTATGTCAGCACATATAATATATATAACAGTATATTAGCCAGTCATTTGTATTAGGTTAAACAGGGATTTGATAACGTTTTTAATTTAAGGCCCACCCACAATTGGTCTGGCCCATCCAAAACTGGAATCCTGGCGCCGTGCCTGCCACAGACACAGGGTCTAGTGGTTCTTCTAGTGGTTCTGTGTGGTTAATGTGGGTCTGCTGACCCGGGGTGTTCTATTGGTTCTGGTAGTGGTTCTAGTGGTTTTGGTAGTGTTCTGGTGGTTCTAGTGGTTCTAGTAGTTCTGGTAGTGGTTCTAATGGTTCTGGTGGTTTTAGTGGGTCTGGTAGTGGTTCTAGTGGTTTTGGTAGTGGTTCTGGTGGTTCTAGTGGTTCTGGTAGTGGTTCTGGTGGTTCTAGTGGTTCTGGTAGTGGTTGTAGTGGTTGTAGTTGTTCTGGTGGTTCTAGTGGTTCTGGTAGTGGTTCTAGTGGTTCTGGTGGTTCTAGTGGTTCTGGTAGTGGTTCTAGTGGTTCTGGTAGTGGTTCTAGAGGATCTGTGTGGGTTCTGTGGGTCTGACCTGACGTTTGATGGCAGCCAGCAGGCATGCGGGCCCCCCAGGCCGGAGCAGCCCGGTGGTCAGGGCCTGGCAGCCTTTGGTCTCGGCCAGCTTGATGTCGAAGGCGGCCTCGGCCCCCTCCAGGGCCCCCCAGGAGTGGAGGTGGACGTGCCGGTTCCGCCCGCAGAGCAGAGCCACGATCTTCTCCTTTGGGATCAGGTCGATCTGGTAGACCCTCTTACTGTCTGCTGCTCGCACGATCACTGCAGAGAGAGAGAGACAGGTTAGACCGGTCTGTCTGTCTGTCTGTCTGTCTGTCTCTCTCTCTCTGTCTTTCTGTCTGTCTGCCCGTCTCTGTCTGTATGTCTGTCTGTCTGTCTGTCTGTCTCCCAGTCAGTCAGTCAGTCTGTCTGTCTGTCTCACCATCTCTGGTGACCTCAACCACAAACAGTCCATCTTCTGTTCCCAGGACGATCCTCTCCCGATCTGCAGACAGAGAAAATCATTTTATTTTATAATCAACAACATTTCAACAAGAAATATACAAGAAATATATATAATAATAATATTATATATTAAATAATAATAATAATAATAACAATATTATTATTATTATATAATATTATATATAAGGGGGGGGTCTGGTTGGGGGTCTGGTTTGGGGGGTCTGGTTGGTGGGTCTAGTTGGGGGGTCTGGAAGGGGGTCTGGATGGAGGGTCTGGTTGGGGGTCTGGTTAGGAGGGGTCTGGGACCCACCTGATTTTTGGTGGGTCTGGTTGGTGGTCTGGTTGGGGAGTCTGGTTGGGGGGTCTGGTTGGGGGGTCTGGTTGGGGGTCTGGTTGGGGGACTGGTTGGGGGGGTCTGGTTGGGGGGGTCTGGTTGGGGGGGATTGGTTGGGGGGTCTGGTTGGGGGATTGGTTGGTGGGTCTGGTTGGGGGGGTCTGGTTGGGGGTCTGGTTGGTGGGTCTGGTTGGGGGGGTCTGGTTGGGGGTCTGGTTGGGGGGGTCTGGTTGGGGGGGGGTCTGGTTGGGGGAATTGGTTGGGGCGTCTGGTTGGGGGGATTGATTGGTGGGTCTGGTTGGGGGTCTGGTTGGGGGGGTCTGGTTGGGGGGGTCTGGTTGGGGGGATTGGTCTGTGGGTCTGGTTAGGGGGTCTGGTTGGGGGGTCTGGGGCTTTAGACGTATCGACTGACCGAGCACAGCGGCCGACAGCGTGGTCTTGATGAGGGGCAGCGAGGCGTCGTAGGCCTCATGCAGGACGTGGACCGGGCGGCTCTGCAGCAGGTTCTGGGTCAGGATGCTCTGCAGACCCTCCAGGATCCGGACCCACTTCCTCTTCTCCACCTCGCTCTCGGCCAGGACCAGCAGGGACACCGAGGACAGCTGGGAGGTCAGCTGGGACGAGGTCACCTGACAGGGACACAGACAGGGTCAGACAGACAGGGTTAGGAACCACAGACAGACAGACAGACAGACAGACAGACAGACAGGATGTACAGGGTTTCCCACCCTGAAGATCAGGGAGGGCTAGAAACCAAAGACAGACAGACAGACAGACAGACAGGATGTACATGGTTTCCCACCCTGAAGATGCAGGGGATGTCCTTCCTGGTGGCGTGGATCACATCTGAAGCTAAGACCGAGCTGACGGAGAACTCCTCGTCTCTGAAACACAAGAACACATTTCACACGTTAAGAACCGTAGCAGACAACACAGGAAGCCCTTCCCAAGGTCCTGGTCCTTTGATTGGTCCACAACTAAATGGTCTTGTTGTTCTTCAAATACTCAAAACAGTTAATTTATCTTCAGAAATCTTCTCTTAACAAAAACAAAGACCTCTGTATGTTCACTGACACCCCTGAATGTTCCCCGAGATCACTGAGACCCCTGAATGTTCCCTGACACCCCTGAATGTTCCCTGAGATCACTGGATGTTCCCTGAGATCCCTGAATGTTCCCTGAGATCCCTGAATGTTCCCTGAGATCCCTGAATGTTCCCTGAGATCCCTGAATGTTCCCTGAGATCCCCGGATGTTACCTGAGACCCATGAATGTTACCTGAGACCCATGAATGTTACCTGAGACCCATGAATGTTACCTGAGACCCATGAATGTTCCCTGACACCCCTGAATGTTCCCTGACATCCCTGAATGTTCCCTGACACAGCTGAATGTTCCCTGACACAGCTGAATGTTCCCTGAGATCCCTGAATGTTCCCTGAGACCCCTGAATGTTCCCTGAGACCCCTGAATGTTCCCTGAGACCCCTGAATGTTCCCTGAGATCCCTGAATGTTCCCTGAGACCCATGAATGTTACCTGAGACCCCTGAATGTTACCTGACACCCCTGAATGTTCCCTGAGACCCATGAATGTTACCTGAGACCCCTGAATGTTCCCTGAGACCCATGAATGTTACCTGAGACTCCTGAATGTTCCCTGACACTCCTGAATGTTCCCTGAGACCCATGAATGTTACCTGAGACCCCTGAATGTTACCTGACACCCCTGAATGTTCCCTGAGACCCATGAATGTTACCTGAGACCCCTGAATGTTCCCTGAGACCCATGAATGTTACCTGAGACTCCTGAATGTTCCTTGACACTCCTAAATGTTACCTGAGATCCCTGAATGTTCGCTGAGACCCCTGAATGTTCCCTGACACCCCTGAATGTTCCCTGAGATCCCTGAATGTTACCTGAGATCCCTGAATGTTCCCTGAGACCCCTGAATGTTCCCTGAGATCCCTGAATGTTCCCTGAGACCCCTGAATGTTCCCTGAGACCCCTGAATGTTCCCTGAGACCCAGACAGGTAGATAGTTCCCTGAATGTTCCCCGAGACCCATGAATGTTACCTGAGACCCAGACAGGTAGATAGTTCCCTGAATCTTACCTGAGACTCCTGAATGTTCCCTGAGACCCCTGAATGTTACCTGAGACTCCTGAATGTTCCCTGAGACCCCTGAATGTTACCTGAGATCCAGACAGGTAGATAGTTACCTGAATGTTCCCTGAGACTCCTGAATGTTACCTGAGACCCAGACAGGTAGATAGTTCCATGAATCTTACCTGAGACCCCTGAATGTTACCTGAGACTCCTGAATGTTCCCTGAGATCCCTGAATGTTACCGGAGATCCAGACAGGTAGATAGTTACCTGAATGTTACATGAGACCCCTGAATGTTCCCTGAGACTCCTGAATGTTACCTGAGATCCAGACAGGTAGATAGTTACCTGAGATCCAGACAGGTAGATAGTTACCCGAATGTTACCTGAGACCCCTGAATGTTCCCTGAGACCCTTGAATGTTACCTGAGACCCTGAATGTTACCTGAGACCCCTGAGACCCAGACAGGTAGATAGTTCCCCTGAATGTTACATGAGACCACTGACTGTTACCTGAGACTCCTGAATGTTACCTGAGACCCAGACAGGTAGATAGTTACCTGAGACCCAGACAGGTAGAGGGTTAACTGAATGTTACATGAGACCCCTGAATGTTCCCTGAGACCCAGACAGGTATATAGTTCCCTGAATGTAACCTGAGACCACTGACTGTTACCTGAGACTCCTGAATGTTACCTGAGACCCCTGAATGTTACCTGAGACCCCCTGAATGTTACCTGAGACTACTGACTGTTACCTGAGAATCCTGAATGTAACCTGAGACCACTGAATGTTCCCTGAGACCCCTGAATGTTACCTGAGACCCTGAGACCCAGACTGGTATATAGTTCTCTGAATGTTACCTGAGACCCCTGAGACCCAGACAGGTATATAGTTCCCTGAATATAACCTGAGACCACTGAATGTTACCTGAGACTCCTGAATGTTACCTGAGACCCCTGAGACCCAGACAGGTATATAGTTCCCTGAATGTTCCCTGAGACCCCTGAATGTTCCGTGAGACCCCTGAATGTTACCTGAGACCCATGAATGTTACCTGAGACCCATAAATGTTACCTGAGACCCATGAATGTTACCTGAGACCCATGAATGTTACCTGAGACTCCTGAGACCCAGATAGGTGGATAGTTACCTGAGATCCAGCACCAGACTGGCCACTACCCCTGGCTGGGTGGACTTTCCCTCAGGGACATCATAGAGAAAGAGTTTGCAGTCAGAGACCAGAGCGTGGGCTCGCTGCCAGCCCTTCTTCACACCGCTGGGCTTGGGATCTGACGGAGAGACAGAGACACCGTGGTACAGCTGCTTCATCAACAGACCTTATCTCTCCTTTTCACTTTACTCTTTGTTCTCGCTCGGATTCCCTGGAGTGATCTCTCTTTTCCACTATATACTCTTTGTGTGATGGACCTGCCTTCCCATTGGTTGAAAAACGTCAACACATTCTTGCAAAGCATCATGGGAGATTTATGCTAGACGGTAGCACAAAGCTAGCGGCAGAAATGACCGAAAACGTGATAAATTACGGACATCGAGTGGATAAATCTTGGATGTGAGCGTTTGGATTTATTAGAGCTGCTCCCTCTTAGACGATTAGTCGACTAATCGGTGGTTCTGGTCTTAGTCAACTTAGATTTCTGTAGTCCATTAGTCATGTTTGATGCTTTTTTTTCATGCTGAATGACTTATTTCCAAGAAACGTCTTGTTACATCTCTGGTAAACACAAGAATTAAAGTGGTGCTTTAGCATGACTCTTTCTGGAGAAACTCAGATTTACAGATCTGTCGATTAAATCAACTAATCCATTAGTCGATATGATTGAATGAGTGTTAGTCGACTAAGAATTTCTTCAAATCGAGAACAGCCCTAGGATTTATTGCTGAACAACTCCGAAAAGAGGCACAAGTTCCAGGCTGGATAGAAAACCTCCTGGAAAGGCTACGAAGACACCGAAGACACCCCCATGATGGCTGACTTCGTAGCTTTTTTATGGGAAAAACGGTAAGCAGCTAAATTAAACAGTTATGAAATTATCTAAATATTAATCGGAGGTGCCGTGTGACGTTGTATACGACCCAGTAGTCCTCTGAGGGTTAAAGGTGCTCTAGGAGTTCCTGCATGACGTCACTTCTGTTGACGTTCCAGGTAAACACCAAACGCAACAGAGCAAGCTCGCCCCTCCCCACAAGGTTTTGGTAACTGCCATGACTAACTGACTAACTGTCACTAAGCCCCACCCTTCCCGCAACCATCTTGTCGCTGATTGGCTGGAACGTGGTTTGTTGTATTTTGGTCAATAATAATCAATACAGCATAGTATCGCAATATTTTTCATGACAATACTGTATCGATACACATATATACACGATCTAATATTCTACATGTGTTGGTCAGTCTGTCTGCTTGATAATCCCAGTTTGCAGCAATAAAATTGAAGTGAGATGAACAAAAAGAGAAATGTGTCTTTTAAATAAAACAGATGTTGACAAAGTTTTCTTTTGAGACATCATTTGAAATTGGGAAAAATTTGAAGTTGGAAAAAGGTAATACATTACAATATATCGCAGAATATTGCAATATGTTTAAAATCGCAATATCGTATCGTGATGATATCGTATTGTGAGACCTCTGGTGATTCCCATCCCTA
Organism: Perca flavescens; assembly: GCF_004354835.1. Taxonomy (NCBI): domain Eukaryota; kingdom Metazoa; phylum Chordata; class Actinopteri; order Perciformes; family Percidae; genus Perca; species Perca flavescens. Next base: position 263,402 of record NW_021166515.1, read on the forward strand.
CCAGCCTGTGCCCATAGGGTTGGGCGGTAATACGGTATACTGCCGGGTCTTAAAAATAGCAATGGTATCAGTTTCAATACCGTCATTAAAAAAAAATGCAATGCACTTTTATAGGAGACAAGGATTAAATATTAAATATAATGTATGAAATAATGTGTGGTTATCATCACGTGGCTACCAGAGGGCCCTGTGGCTACCAGAGGGCTACCAGAAGCCCTGTGGCTACCAGAGGGCCCTGTGGCTACCAGAGGGCTACCAGAAGCCCTGTGGCTACCAGAGGGCTACCAGAGGGCCCTGTGGCTACCAGAGGGCCCCGTGGCTACCAGATTGCTACCAGAGGGCCCTGTAGCTACCAGAGGGCTACCAAAAGCCCTGTGGTTACCAAAAGCCCTGTGGCTACCAGAGGGCTACCAGAGGGCGCTGTGGCTACCAGATGGCTACCAGAGGGCCCTGTGGCTACCAGAGGGCTACCACAGGGCGCTGTGGCTACCAGATGGCTACCAGAGGGCCCCGTGGCTACCAGAGGGGCTACCACAGGGCCCTGTGGCTACCAGAGGGCTACCAGAGGGCCCTGTGGCTACCAGAGGGCCCTGTGGCTACCAGATTGCTACCAGAGGGCCCTGTGGCTACCAGAGGGCTACCAGAAGCCCTGTGGTTACCAAAAGCCCTGTGGCTACCAGATTGCTACCAGAGGGCCCTGTGGCTACCAGAGGGCTACCAGAAGCCCTGTGGTTGCCAAAAAGCCCTGTGGCTACCAGAGGGCTACCAGAGGGCTACCAGAGGGCGCTGTGGCTACCAGATGGCTACCAGAGGGCCCGTGGCTACCAGAGGGCTACCACAGGGCGCTGTGGCTACCAGATGGCTACCAGAGGGCCCCGTGGCTACCAGAGGGCTACCACAGGGCCCTGTGGCTACCAGAGGGATACCAGAAGCCCTGTGGCTGCAGAGGGCTACCAGAGGGCCCTGTGGCTACCAGAGGGCTACCAGAGGGCTACCAGAGGGCGCTGTGGCTACCAGATGGCTACCAGAGGGCCCGTGGCTACCAGAGGGCTACCACAGGGCGTTGTGGCTACCAGATGGCTACCAGAGGGCCCTGTGGCTACCAGAGGGCTACCACAGGGCCCTGTGGCTACCAGAAGGCCCCGTTGCTACCAAATTGCTAGCTGAGGGCCCTTTGGCTACCAGAGGGCTACCACAGGGCCCTGTGGCTACCAGAGGGCCCGTTGCTACCAAATTGCTAGCTGAGGGCCCTGTGGCTACCAAATTGCTACCAGAGGGCCCTGTGGCTACCAGATGGCTATCAGAGGGCCCCGTGGCTACCAAATTGATACCAGAGGGCCCTGTGGCTACCAGATGGCTACCAGAGGGCCCTGTGGCTACCAGAGGGCTACCAGAGGGCCCCCAAGAGCGCTTTGAAATGTCCCACAATAGAGCTCATAACAGAGACGTCTATTTAAAGATAGTGTTGCTGCTAATAGGTCTCACATTAGTCTTTAAATGCGTATTTGTACATGATGAGTGCTTAAATACACAAGTTGGTTTAGTGCCAAGTGCAGTGGCAGCATGTTACAATGTCGAGAGTCCCCAAACCAGATCCTGCTTAGGGCCCCCAGAAGTCTAGGGCTGGCCCTGGCCTTCGGTAGCACAGGGACAGGGTCTTACCCTGACGTAGCCCTTGTAGGCGGTGCCGATGCCTCGCTGCACGTCGATGCCCTGCGGCCTCTTGGCGTGCTCGGCTGGGATTGGACAGACCAGGGGGGCGTGGTCTTTACAGGTCACATGGCACACGAAGGAGCACACTGCAGACAGACAGAGACACATATCAGACCAGGGTCAGGTGGGATTGGCTGATAACAACGTGACATCATGACTGTGTCTAAATACACACGCCCACTTTCCTAAAGCCACGTGGCGTGTTATCGCGAGAACGTCACTGTGAGACTGTGTGAATGTGTGTGTGTGTGTGTGTGACTGAGTGACTGAGTGAATGTGTGTGTGTGTGACTGTGTGTGTGTGTGTGTGACTGAGTGAATGTGTGTCTGTGTGTATGTGACTGAGTGAATGTGTGTGTGTGTGTGTGTGTGTGACTGTGTGAATGTGTGTGTGTGTGACTGAGTGAATGTGTGTGTATGTGACTGTGTGACTGAGTGAATGTGTGTGTGACTGAGTGAATGTGTGTGTGTCTGTGAGTGAGTGAATGTGTGAATGTGTGTGTGTGTGTGTGTGTGACTGAGTGAATGTGTGTGTATGTGACTGTGTGACTGAGTGAATGTGTGTGTGTGACTGAGTGAATGTGTGTGTGTCTGTGAGTGAGTGAATGTGTGTGTGTCCGTGTCTGTGTCTGTGTGTGTGTCTTTGTGACTGAGTGAATGAGTGTGTATGTGTGTGTGTGTGTGTGTGACTGAGTGACTAAGTGAATGTGTGTGTGTGTGTGTGTGTGTGTGTGTGTGTGTGTGTGTGTGTGTGTGTGTGTGTGTGTGTGTTTGTACCTTCACAGGCGTATCCCTGTCTGAAGAGTCCCACCATCAGAGAGGTGCAGTGTGTGCACTGAGTGGGACTGGAGAACGTCCTGATGCTCAGCTGGTGAGCTTTGGGCTGCAGACACACACACACACACACACACACACACACACACACACACACACCAAACTATGTTACAGCTGCAATCATTAACGGATTAATAATCAACTGATAAATTAATATCCAACTATTTTAATAATCCATCAATCAGTCTGAGTCATTTCTTTATAATAAACCAGATAATCTCGTGTGATGTCATCTTGTTAAATGTGAACTAGTGTGATGTCATCGTGTTCAATGTGAACTAGTGTGATGTCATCTTGTTAAATGTGAACTAGTGTGATGTCATGGTGTTCAATGTGAACTAGTGTGATGTCATGGTGTTCAATGTGAACTAGTGTGATGTCATCTTGTTAAATAAAGAACTAGTGTGATGTCATTGTGTTCAATGTGAACTAGTGTGATGTCATGGTGTTCAATGTGAACTAGTGTGATGTCATCTTGTTAAATGTGAACTAGTGTGATGTCATGGTGTTCAATGTGAACTAGTGTGATGTCATGGTGTTCAATGTGAACTAGTGTGATGTCATGGTGTTAAATAAAGAACTAGTGTGATATCATCGTGTTCAATGTGAACTAGTGTGATGTCATGGTGTTCAATGTGAACTAGTGTGATGTCATGGTGTTCAATGTGAACTAGTGTGATGTCATCTTGTTAAATGTGAACTAGTGTGATGTCATGGTGTTCAATGTGAACTAGTGTGATGTCATGGTGTTCAATGTGAACTAGTGTGATGTCATCGTGTTCAATGTGAACTAGTGTGATGTCATCCTTTTCAATGTGAACTAGTGTGATGTCATCGTGTTCAATGTGAACTAGTGTGATGTCATCCTTTTCAATGTGAACTAGTGTGATGTCATCGTGTTCAATGTGAACATGTTCTAGTGTCTCCTCTCCTCTGGGACAGGAACCCGAATATGTCTGAGTCATGGCGTTACCTTTGGTGTGGTCAGTGCTGAGAGCTGGGAGAGGGGGGAGGGGCTCGCTGGGACTGACGCTGCTTTCACTTCCTGTTGAGACAAACAGGAAGAGACTCAGGACAGGTAGGGGACAGGTAGGGGACAGGAAGAGACTCAGGACAGGTAGGGGACAGGTAGGGGACAGGAAGAGAATCAG
>NW_021166515.1:272098-275000 GCF_004354835.1 Perca flavescens
TCTGTGTGTCTCTATATGTCTCTGTGTGTCCCTATGTGTCCCTATATGTCTCTGTGTGTCCCTATGTGTCCCTATATGTCTCTGTGTGTCTCTATATGTCTCTGTGTGTCTCTATATGTCTCTGTGTGTCCCTATGTGTCCCTATATGTCTCTGTGTGTCCCTATATGTCTCTGTGTGTCCCTATGTGTCCCTATATGTCTCTGTGTGTCCCTATATGTCTCTGTGTGTCCCTATGTGTCCCTATATGTCTCTATGTTTCCCTATATGTCCCTATGTGTCCCTATATGTCTCTGTGTGTCTCTGACCTCTCCAGGTGGATGTTAGCAGCTTTGACTCTCCGCAGCTCGTCCTGAATCAGCTGTTTGGCTCTGATCTCAGCATCCAGAGCCGACTGCAGCTCCAGCCGGGCCGACATGTCCAGCTTCTGGCTGCGCCGCACCTTCCACAGCGGGTCCTGGGGGGGGACAGGGGACACATACATGCCTGTTAACTGACTGATATGTTCAGTCCTGGAGGGGGACAGGGGACACATACACGCCTGTTAACTGATGGATGTATTCAGTCCTGGAGGGGGACAGGGGGACACATTCAGTCCTGGACATGCCTGTTAACTGACTGATATGTTCAGTCCTGGAGGGGGACAGGGACACATACACGCCTGTTAACTGATGGATGTATTCAGTCCTGGAGGGGGACAGGGGACACATACATGCCTGTTAACTGACTGATATGTTCAGTCCTGGAGGGGGACAGGGGACACATACACGCCTGTTAACTGACTGATATTTTCAGTCCTGGAGGGGACAGGGGACACATACACGCCTGTTAACTGACTGATATGTTCAGTCCTGGAGGGGGACAGGGGACACATACATGCCTGTTAACTGACTGATATGTTCAGTCCTGGAGGGGGACAGGGACACATACACGCCTGTTAACTGATGGATGTATTCAGTCCTGGAGGGGACAGGGGACATACATGCCTGTTAACTGACTGATATGTTCAGTCCTGGAGGGGGACAGGGGACACATACATGCCTGTTAACTGACTGATATGTTCAGTCCTGGAGGGGGACAGGGGACACATACATGCCTGTTAACTGACTGATATGTTCAGTCCTGGAGGGGACAGGGACACATACATGCCTGTTAACTGACTGATATTTTCAGTCCTGGAGGGGGGCGGGGACACATGTATGTCCTGTATTACCAGCTAACGTATTTTCTAGATGCAGCATGGATATGGAGCGTCTAGCCCAGTTCCTGCTAATGCTAACGCTAATTTAACATTTCATTTCATGGATGATGGAGGTCAATATTAATGAAAAAGACAAGTTAATGAACGGGCAACACAGATTTAGAGAATGATCACAAACGTTACACACTGGACCCTTAAACCCCTAACAGGAACCACTAAAACCTGATCCAGAACCAGAACCGCCCCTAAAATAGGAAAAAAAGCCCCTAAAATGTTGTAAAAAAGCGACACAAACTTTGGAAAACTTTGTAAAAAGTGACAAAAATGTCGTAAAAAGTGACAAAAATGTCGTAAAAGTGACAAAACTTCGTAAAAGTGACAAAAACTTCGTAAAAAGTGACAAAAACTTGGGAGAAAGGTACAAAAACTTCGTAAAAAGTGACAAAAACGTTGGAAAACTTCGTAAAAAGTGACAAAACTTCATAAAAATGACAAAAACGCCGGAAAAAGTGACAAAAACTTCGAAAAAGTGACAAAAATGATGAAAAAAACAACAAAAACTAGGTGGGCCACGATTTATTGTGAAGCTAAATTGATATACGGGCCTGAAGGATTTGGTGATTTTTCACTGATTATGGTGGGCTGATTATGAGCAGACACAAACGAAATCTGCGGATTAATTTTGGAAGTTTTCAGTCGTGATCCAGAATGAAGTCAGCCAGCTGGGGGTCTGAGGTCTGGGTCTGAGGTCTGGGTCTGAGATCTGGGTCTGAGGTCTGGGTCTGAGGTCTGGGTCTGAGGTCTGGGTCTGAGATCTTGGTCTAAGGTCTGGGTCTGAGGTCTGAGGTCTGAGGTCTAGGTCTGAGGTCTGAGGTCTGGGTCTGAGGTCTGAGGTCTGGGTCTGGGTCTGAGGTCTGGGTCTGAGGTCTGAGGTCTGGGTCTGAGGTCTGAGGTCTGGGTCTGGGGTCTGAGGTCTGGGTCTGGGTCTGAGGTCTGAGGTCTGGGTCTGAGGTCTGGGTCTGGGTCTGAGGTCTGGGTCTGAGGTCTGAGGTCTGGGTCTGGGGTCTGAGGTCTGGGTCTGAGGTCTGGGTCTGGGTCTGAGGTCTGGGTCTGAGGTCTGAGGTGTGGGTCTGAGGTCTGAGGTCTGGGTCTGGGGTCTGAGGTCTGGGTCTGGGTCTGGGTCTGAGGTCTGAGGTCTGGGTCTGAGGTCTGGGTCTGGGTCTGGGTCTGAGGTCTGGGTCTGGGGTCTGAGGTCTGGGTCTGAGGTCTGGGTCTGAGGTCTGGGTCTGAGGTCTGGGTCTGAGGTCTGAGGTCTGGGTCTGAGGTCTGGGTCTGGGGTCTGAGGTCTGGGTCTGAGGTCTGGGTCTGAGGTCTGGGTCTGGGGTCTGAGGTCTGGGTCTGGGTCTGAGGTCTGGGTCTGGGTCTGAGGTCTGGGGTCTGAGGTCTGGGTCTGAGGTCTGGGTCTGAGGTCTGGGTCTGGGGTCTGAGGTCTGGGTCTGAGGTCTGAGGTCTGGGTCTGAGGTCTGGGTCTGAGGTCTGGGTCTGAGGTCTGGGTCTGGGGTCTGAGGTCTGGGTCTGGGGTCTGAGGTCTGGGTCTGGGGTCTGAGGTCTGGGTCTGAGGTCTGGGTCTGAGGTCTGGGTCTGGGGTCTGAGGTCTGGGTCTGAGGTCTGGGTCTGAGGTCTGGGTCTGAGGTCTGGGTCTG
>NW_021166516.1:0-12500 GCF_004354835.1 Perca flavescens
TGTGTCTCTGTGTTTGTCTGTGTGTGTGTGTGTGTGTCCCTGTCTGTGTGTGTGTGTGTCTCTGTGTGTCTGTGTGTGTGTTTGTGTGTGTGTGTGTGTGTGTGGGTCTGTGTGTGTGTGTGTCCCTGTGTGTGTGTGTCTTACGTGCGTAGTAAGCGTGTGTGTCATCAGGACAGCTGGCTGTCCTCAGACTCTGCAGACCATAATCTGTGATCTTGAGGACGAAGCGGCTGTCCACCACGCAGTTAGATGATTTCAGGTTGCCGTGGGAGACGATGACGCTGTTGTGGAGGAACAACATGCCCTAAAAACAACAACAACAATAAATAGATGACATCAGAATCTGGTCTCAGTGACAAATAGGAGGTTTGGGCTTTTATTTTGAAATTACCTCCTATGGAAAGGTTTGGGCTTTTATTTTGAAATGATCTCTTTTGGAAAGGTTTGGGCTTTTATTTTGAAAATGATCTCATGGAAAAGTTTGGGCTTTTATTTTGAAATGACCTCTTATGGAAAGGTTTGGGCTTTTATTTTGAAATGATCTCTTTTGTAAAGGTTTGGGCTTTTATTTTGAAAATGATCTCATGGAAAAGTTTGGGCTTTTATTTTGAAATGATCTCTTATGGAAAGGTTTGGGCTTTTATTTTGAAATGACCTCTTATGGAAAGGGTTGGGCTTTTATTTTGAAATTATCTCTTATGGAAAGGTTTGGGCTTTTATTTAGAAAATGATCTCCTATGGAAAGGTTTGGGCTTTTATTTTGAAATGACCACTTATGGAAAGGTTTGGGCTATGATTTTGAAATGATCCCTTTGGAAATAAGCATTGACTGATTAAATGAATGTGTTGCGTTGGACAGCAACATGAGAGAGGAGAAAACACTGAGTATTATGGGATGGATCTATCTAAAGGGGGAGGAGAGGCTACACCCCCCTACACCCCCCCCCCCCCCATGTGACAGGCCGTTACCTTGACGATGTCATTGATGAGAGAGTATCTGAACATCCAGTCCAGAGTGATGCTGTCGCTCTCCATCAGGTCCTACACACACACACACACACACACACACACACACACACACAGACACACACACACACACACACACACACACACACACACACACACACACACACACACACACACACACACACACACACACACACACACACACACACACACACACACACACACACACACACACACACACACACACACACACACACACACACACACACACACACACACCACACACACACACACACACACACACACACACACACACACACACACACACACACACACACACACACACACACACACACACACACAGGACACACACACACACACACACACACACACACACACACACACTTTCATTATGATGCAGCTACGTGTTCTGCAGCACTTAATCAAATTACAGATCGCTCTGTCTGTGTGTGTGTGTGTGTGTGTGTGCGCTTGTGTGTGTGTGTGTGTGTGTGTGTGTGTGTGTGTGTGTGTGTGTGTGTGTGCTTATGTGTGTGTGTGTGTGTGCTTGTGTGTGTGTGTGTGTGTAATGTAGTTAAAGTAATAAACAGCTGCTCCTGAACAACAACATGACTCCAAACTGTCAGAGCTGAAAACTGGCCAAAAGGCCTATATATATATATATATATATATATATATATATATATATATATATATATATATATATATATATTTATATCTTTTGATGAGGGAAACATTTTACAATATTACAAGAAAAGGTCCTATGGCATGAAAATGTCATTTTATGAGGTTTTTTAACATTAATATGAGTTCCCCCAGCCTGCCTATGGCCCCCCAGTGGCTAGAAATGGTGATAGGTGTAAACCGAGCCCTGGGTATCCTGCTCTGCCTTTGACAAAATGAAAGCTCAGATGGACCAATCAGGAATCTGCTCCTTATGAGGTCATAAGGAGCAAGGTTACCTCCCCTTTCTCTGCTTTGCCCTAACCCTAACCCTAACCTTAACCCTCCTTCACGTCTCATTCTCGTCTCCTTTTGGTCCTCTTCTCGTCTCCTTCTCGTCTCCTTTTGGTCTCCTTCTCATCTCCTTCTCTCCTTTTGGTATCCTTCTCGTCTCCTTCTCGTCTCCTTCTCGTCTCCTTTTGGGATCCTTCTCGTCTCCTTTTGGTGTCCTTCTCATCTCCTTCTCCTTTCCTTTTCATCTCCTTCTCATCTCCTTCTTCTTTCCTTTTGGGATCCTTCTCATCTCCTTTTGGTGTCCTTCTCATCTCCTTCTCCTCTCCTTTTCATCACCTTCTCATCTCCTTCTCCTCTCCTTTTCATCTCCTTCTCATCTCCTTCTTCTCTCCTTTTGGTATCCTTCTCATCTCCTTTTCATCACCTTCTCGTTTCCTTCTTTTCTCCTTCTCGTCACCTTCTGATCTCCTCCTCGTCTCCTTCTCGTCTCCTGTTGTTGCCTTGCATATGAGTAACATCCAGGCTGGACATCGTGATAAAGTATTCCTCCTCTCAGAATAACCCAAACCCCACGCTGCCTGCATCCACCCACAGCTGGCCCACATGTGTTCTCATGTTGCTAGGTTACAGTGCTGGGAGGTTGCTAGGTTACAGTGCTGACAGATAACTGTAACTGAGAGAAGATCTGATGGAGCTGCTGCTGCAAAGAAACAGAGCTGATAGACAGCTGAGAGAGAGGCATACGCATAGAAATCAAATGGATAGAAGCTGTAGCTGACTGGCCCTGGGACAGGGTAAATACTGGGGTAGTTGTACCTGAAGGCTGCCCCTGGGGAAAGGTAAATACTGGGGTAGTTGCACCTGAAGGCTTCCCTTGGGGACAGGGTAAATACTGGGGCAGTTGTACCTGAAGGCTGCCCTTGGGGAAAGGTAAATACTGGGGTAGTTGTACCTGAAGGCTGCCCTTGGGGACAGGGTAAATACTGGGGTAGTTGTACCTGAAGGCTTCCCTTGGTGAAAGATAAATACTGGGGTAGTTGTACCTGCAGGCTGCCCCTGGGGCAGGGTAAATACTGGGGTAGTTGTACGTGACTGGCCCTGGGACAGGGTAAATACTGGGGTAGTTGTACCTGACTGGCCCTGGTGCAGGGTAAATACTGGGGTAGTTGTACCTGACTGGCCCTGGGGCAGGGTAAATACAGTTGTACCTGAAGGCTGCCCTTGGGGAAAGGTAAATACTGGGGTAGTTGTACCTGAAGGCTGCCCCTGGGGAAAGGTAAATACTGGGGTAGTTGTACCTGAAGTCTGCCCTTGGGGAAAGGTAAATACTGGGGTAGTTGTACCTGAAGGCTGCCCTTGGGGAAAGGTAAATACTGGGGTAGTTGTACCTGAAGGCTTCCCTTGGGGAAGGGTAAATACTGGGGTAGTTGTACCTGAAGGCTTCCCTTGGGCAAAGGTAAATACTGGGGTAGTTGTACCTGAAAGCTGCCCTTGGGGAAAGGTAAATACTGGGGTAGTTGTACCTGAAGGCTTCCCTTGGGGACAGGGTAAAATACTGGGGTAGTTGTACCTGAAGGCTGCCCTTGGGGAGAGGTAAATACTGGGGTAGTTGTACATGAAGGCTTCCCTTGGGGACAGGGTAAATACTGGGGTAGTTGTACCTGAAGGCTTCCCTTGGGGACAGGGTAAATACTGGGGTAGTTGTACCTGAAGGCTTCCCTTGGGGACAGGGTAAATACTGAGGTAGTTCTACCTGAAGGCTGCCCTTGGGGAAAGGTAAATACTGGGGTAGTTGTACCTGAAGGCTGCCCTTGGGGAAAGGTAAATACTGGGGCAGTTGTACCTGCAGGCTGCCCCTGGGGCAGGGTAAATACTGGGGTAGTTGTACGTGACTGGCCCTGGGACAGGGTAAATACTGCGGTAGTTGTACCTGACTGGCCCTGGTGCAGGGTAAATACTGGGGTAGTTGTACCTGACTGGCCCTGGGGCAGGGTAAATACAGTTGTACCTGAAGGCTGCCCTTGGGGAAAGGTAAATACTGGGGTAGTTGTACCTGAAGGCTGCCCCTGGGGAAAGGTAAATACTGGGGTAGTTGTACCTGAAGTCTGCCCTTGGGGAAAGGTAAATACTGGGGTAGTTGTACCTGAAGGCTGCCCTTGGGGAAAGGTAAATACTGGGGTAGTTGTACCTGAAGGCTTCCCTTGGGGAAGGGTAAATACTGGGGTAGTTGTACCTGAAGGCTTCCCTTGGGCAAAGGTAAATACTGGGGTAGTTGTACCTGAAAGCTGCCCTTGGGGAAAGGTAAATACTGGGGTAGTTGTACCTGAAGGCTTCCCTTGGGGACAGGGTAAATACTGGGGTAGTTGTACCTGAAGGCTGCCCTTGGGGAGAGGTAAATACTGGGGTAGTTGTACCTGAAGGCTTCCCTTGGGGACAGGGTAAATACTGGGGTAGTTGTACCTGAAGGCTTCCCTTGGGGACAGGGTAAATACTGGGGTAGTTCTACCTGAAGGCTGCCCTTGGGGAAAGGTAAATACTGGGGTAGTTGTACCTGAAGGCTGCCCCTGGGGAAAGGTAAATACTGGGGTAGTTGTACCTGAAGGCTGCCCCTGGGGCAGTACTCGGTGATGATGCACATGTTGGGCGGGTCAATGCAGGAGCCGATGAAACGGGTCAGGTGCTCGTTCTGAACATCTCGCATCTGAAAAATCACAAAAACATAAAAATACAAAAACTGAGATTCAGAACCAGTCAGTGGGAGGTTATCTAAAAATATTAAAGGGGTAATAGAATGATTATATAGGGTATTTCACACTGTTCCTTATGGTCTCCTAATGGGGTATGTAACATTGGTTGGGCTGAAAATGTCCTGGTTGATATTTTATTGGCCCTTATGCATCCCTGTGTTTTGGCCCTATTTGTAACAAGAGCTTTTCTTCCAAATATGGAATGCTCATGAATATTTAGATGAGCTGCGCGCTGATTGGTTGAGGAACCACATACACATACAGTGGAGACGAGACAGCATGTCTCATATTTCAGACACTGCAATGTTTTGTTACTGGACAACCGAGGCTCCGGCATGACTATAGTATATATAGTGTATATATTTACAGTTTGAATTTCGTCACGCCACTTATATTACAGCTACCCCAAGGTCTTACAAAGCTAACACTTCTGTCCGATTTCAATTGAATGCATTTTTGTGAATGTAAGGGGTGTAAGGGGCTAGGCCGCTGAACTGCGACACACAGTCAAACAAAATTTGCAATTAGCCATCAATTGTCGTAAAACGGCCCATATTTGACCTCTACATAGTTGATTTCTCGCATAAAAAAGTCTCAGAAGTGAATTTACTAGTGAAATAGCGGACGAACAATGTACAAAGTGTCTGAGATCTGCGTGACCTAGATTCAGAAGACTAAGCTGACCTCAGGTCAGTGGTGTAGCTGACCTGAGGTCATCTAAACGTTGGGGCGTGACAAAGACTAGACTAGAGACTAGAGCCAGATGATGAGGAGCTCGTTGAGATTCGCCTGTTTTCAGCAGCAGTTTCAGATTGTGAGATCTGCAGAGGAAAGAGGTGTCAATGGGAAGGTAAAATCGGTTTTGCATTCTATCACCCCTTTAAAATAATAATGTCTGTATGTGTGTGCGTGTGTGTCTGTCTGTCTGTCTGTTTGTGTGTTGGTCTGTGTGTGTGTCTGTGTTCAGTTCAGTTCAATTTTATTTATATAGCACGTTTAAAAACAAACATAGTTGACCAAAATGCTTAACAAGCTCCAAAAAGCAAAGAGATAATAAACACAAACAAAGCACAATATACAACACAAAATAACTGACAGTAGAAAAAGAAAAAGGTCAAGATATCAAAGCTCAGCTTGAATTGAAAGCCAATGAATAATAGTGGGTCTCAAGCATGGAGCATCTGATTGGACGACCTCGGTGCTTTGACAGGTGTGTGGACATGTAAGAGCTCCGATAAGTAAGAAGGCGATAACCCATTTAAGATCTTAAAAACAATTAATACAAGTTTAAATTCAATCCTGAAACAAACAGCAAGCCAGTGGAGCGTGGCCAGAACTGGTGTAATGTGGTTGCGCTTTTTGGTCCTAATTTAACAATTTTGGTTAAAAGCCGAGCTGCTCTGTTCTGGACTAACTGTAACCGATGAAGGGATGACTGATCCAATCCAACATACAGTGAGTTACAGTAATCTAAACGGGACATAATAAATGCATGTATGACTCTTTCAAAGTCTTTACGTAGCAGGTAAGGTTTGACCTTAGCCAAAAGTCTCAGCTGGAAGAAGCTGGTTTTAACAACAGAACTAATCTGTTTGTCAAATTTAAAAGCACTGTCAAAAATCACTCCCAGATTTCTGGTAAAAGTTTGAATTTGGGAGCCTAAAGTACCGAGAGTATCTACACAGGCACTAAAATGTTCAGCACGACCAAACACAACAACTTCAGTCTTATTATCATTGAGACAGAGAGAATTCTGATCCAACCATATTTTGAGATCACTCAAGCAGTTTAACAACGGCTGGATAGTGTCCTTCTCATTGTTTTTTACAGGCAAATAGATTTGTACATCATCTGCAAAACAATGGAAAGAAATGTTATGTTTTTTTTTTTTAAATGCATGTACAGAGAAAAGAGCAAGGGTCCCAAAATGGAGCCTTGGGGGATCCCACAAGAAAGAGGGGCAGCAGATGAAGAGCAATTCCCAAGGTGGACAGCAACACTCCTATCTGTCAAGTAAGATTCAAACCATGTTAGGGCTATGCCCGTAATGCCAACACTTAGTTTGAGTCGGGATAAAAGGATGTAGTGGTTGACAGTGTCAAAGGCAGCAGTCAAATCTAAAAGCACTAAAACAGCGGAGTCTCCTGAGTCGACCGCTAAGAGAAGGTCATTGTAGACTCTCAGGAGGGCAGTTTCAGTACTGAGGCTTAAAACCAGACTGGAACTTTTCATGAATACTAAAATCATCTAAAAAATGATTGAAGTTGATTAAAAACAACCTTCTCCAAGACTTTAGATAAAAAGGGAAGTTTAGAAATAGGTCTAAAATTAGACAAAACCAACGGATCCAGATTTTTCTTTTTTAAAAGAGGTTGCACAACAGCATGTTTAAAAGCAGCTGGACACCCTGAGCTGAGAGATGAGTTAACCAAGGATAAAATACTGGACCCAACAGTGTTAAAAACATCATTAAGTAAGCGTGCAGGGATACTATCCAGCAAGCAATTAGCCGGACAAAGCTGCTTGACTATGTCAGAGAGAAGGTGGAGTGAAACTGGCTCAAACTGTGTGTGTGTGTGTGTGTGTGTGTGTTTGTGTGTGTGTGTGTGTGTGTGTGTGTGTGTGAGAGAGTTCTTACATGTTTGAGTTCAAACAGAACTTTCCGGGTCAGTTCGATCGTTTCTTGTTGATGTACTTGATGGCGGCGAGGTTTCCCTGCAGGAGACAGATTCATGACATCATCACCTGATTCTGAGTGCGTGTATGTGTGTGTGTGTGTGTGTGTGTGTGTGTGTGTGTGTGTGTGTGTGTGGGGGGGGAGGCAGACCTTGTAGTAGCCAGTCTTAGTGTAGATCTGGAAGTTTCCCTCCATCGTCATCAGAGAGCCGCAGTTAGATCCTTTCTGAAGAGAAAAAAGGGACGTGATTGGTCCAGCCCGCAGTTACTGGAAACCATTCTAAATGTGTGCCATGTGTGTGTGTGTGTGTGTGTGTGTGTGTATATGTGTTAGTATGTGTGTCTCTGTGTCTGTAGGTCTGTGTCTGTGTGTGTGTCTCTGTGTATGTGTGTGTCTGGGAGTGTCTAACCAAACCATGCACACATGCGGCAATGGAGTAATGATTGACCTTTTTCCCAGCAGACATGTTGACTTGTCATAGTAGGAAAAGCACAGCTGAGATTGATAACCTTAACGATGGCTCAGTTCCATCAAGTGTCCCAGTAAGATATATCAGTGAGTCAGTATGCACAATACCAGGACCTCTCCTAAGTGGAATGCAGCCATCAGTAATGGTTTTGAATGCACCTGTGCTTTCCCTACTATGACATGTCAACATGTCTGCCGTGAAAAAGGTCCATTGCTAGGACTGCGGGATGGAGCAGCGTGGCTTTTCGGCAGCTTCCATTGTGACTGAGCAGCCCCACATTGCTCACCCCTGTGATGGGCAAGGACCTGGAAAAGGTGGTCCAAAAATGGTCTGCTCCCCACACTCCTGACAGGCCCCTCCGCAGGACAGCTCTGGTGGCCCTGGAGCTCGCAAGATACAACATCGACATAGCAGCTCTCAGCGAGACCAGACCACATGGAGAGGACTCCCTGACAGAGGTTGGTGCTGGGTACACCTTCTTCTGGAAGGGGGTCCCCGAAGGCACTCACCGTAAACCATGGAGTTGGCTTTGCTGTGAAGTCTAAACTGCTGCAGCACATTCAGGAACCCCCCATCGGCATCAATGAGAGACTGATGACATGGCGCATCCCCCTGGCTAAGTGACGCTTCGCCACTCTCATCAGTGCATAAGCCCCAACTCTTGATGCCAAGCTCAACTTCAAAGAGGATTTCTACAGAGCTCTTGATGCCATCCTACAGAAAACCCGGCTACAGACAGGCTCATACTCATGGGAGATTTCAATGCTAGAGTGGGCACGGAGCCCCTGGTATGGAGCGAAGTCATTGGTCAGCATGGTGTGGGGAAAATGAACCACAAAGGGCTCAGACTCCTCTCCCTCTGTGCAGAGCACCAGCTGGTCATCACTAACACCATCTTCCAGATGAAGAACAGGTTTAAGACCACCTGGCAGCACCACCGCTCAAAACATTGGCACGTCCTTGACTATGTGATTGTCCGTCAAAAGGACATCCAAGTCGTCCTCACCACCCATCAAAAACATGTACTAGGTCCTCCAGTCAGTGCCCTTGATCAAGGCACTGGCTCAGATCTGGAGTTGGTCCCTAGGCGCTGTGATTGGCTGCCCACTGCTCCCTTGAGGGATGGGTTAAATGCAGAGAATGAATTTCAATACATGTATGTGTATGTGACAATAAAGTACCTTTACCTTTACCTGTGTTATGCGCGGAGGTGAGTGCTTGACTGACCACCTCATGGTCAGATCCAAACTACTCATGAGCATTCAACCCCGTGGCCCGAGGACCGCTCCAAACAAGAATCTCAACTGTATAGCGCTAAATAGCCTCACCACCAAAGACAACCTGCGATGGCTCCTTGCTGAAAACCTCAATAAGCTCCCAGAGGAAACAACTGACTGGCCAGCTCTGCGCCAGGACAATCACAGTGTAGCCTCAGAGGAGCTCGGCCAACCAAGGAAAAGTCACGAGGACTGGTTTGACTGCAACTCAGCTGAGATACAGTTACTCCTAAAAAACAAGCATGAGGCCCACAAAGCTCTCCTGTCCTGCCCTGGATCTCCCACCCTTAAAACCACCTTCACTGCTGCAAGAACAGAAACCCAGCGAGCCCTCCAGACTATGGAGGACACCTGGTGGGTGCAAAAGGCGCGAAATAATCCAGAACCTGGCAGACTGCAATGACACTCAAGGCTTTTACAATGCCATAAAAGCATCATACTGCCCCAGGAAGTGGGCGATTACCCCAGTCCGATCAGCTGACGGGTCCATGCTCTTCAAGGACCGCCTTCAACCACACCAACCCTGTCGACCTACACATTCTGGATGATCTCCCAGACCTGCCACCAATTATGCACCACTTTACTCAGAACTCCAGCAAGCTATTGCTGGGATGAAGAACATGTGTGTGTGTGTGTTATGTGTGTGTGTGTGTGTGTGTGTGTGTGTGTGTGTGTGTGTGTGTGTGTGACTGTGTGTGTGTGTTACCAGAGACATGGTAAGTCTGCTGCAGGTTCTCTTCAGGACTTTATCCAGGTTACTCATCTGAACGTCGTCCCAGGAAACCCTCCACAGCTGAGCCGCCAGCTCGCTCTCCAGCTTCAACTTCCTGTTCAGCACAAACAATCACAGGTGTGTGTGTGTTTTTGTGTGTGTCTGTGTGTGTGTTTCTGTCTCTGTGTTGGGGTTCTAACCTCCGGTGGATTTGTGAGGACTATGGTTAACTGTTCCTCAGATCTCTGCAGGATAAACCCAGACAGCTAGCTAGACTATCTGTCCAATCTGAGTTTTCTGTTGCACAACTAAAACTACTTTTGAACGTACACATGTTCCACCAAAACAAGTTCCTTCCAGAGACTATTGAGCAGAGGCACGGAGCTTAGCCCCGCCCACGACGATCGTGATTGGTTAAAAGAAAGGCCAATAAACCAGAGCAGGTTTTTCTCCCATCCAGGAATGCTGTGTGGACTAGCCAGACCTTCCTCTCCAGAGCTGTGGAAGAAGGTCTGGGCATAAGAAACTACCCTACCCACAGTCACCTGTTCTCTATACCTGACTCACAGTCACCTGTTCTCTGTACCTGACCCACAGTCACCTGTACTCTTTACCTGACTCACAGTCACCTGTTCTCTGTACCTGGCTCACAGTCACCTGTTCTCTGTACCCGACAACCAGTTACCTGTTCTCTGTACCTGACTCACAGTCACCTGTTCTCTGTACCTGACTCACAATCACCTGTTCTCTGTACCTGACCCACAGTCACCTGTTCTCTTTACCTGGCTCCCAGTCACCTGTACTCTTTACCTGACTCCCAGTCACCTGTTCTCTGTACCTGGCTCACAGTCACCTGTTCTCTGTACCTGGCTCACAGTCACCTGATTCTCTGTAGCTGACTCACAGTCACCTGTTCTCTGTACCTGACTCACAATCACCTGTTCTCTGCTGCTCGGTGTCCTGTACTAGATCGGCCGGTGGTCTCCTAGTTCTGTAGGATATGAAACGTATTGGAGTGCATACCAGGGATGCACCAAATCCAGGATTAGGCTTCTGATTGGGCTGAACATTGGGCTTTTTGACGGGGTTCTGGTTTCTGCCGAACCTTAGAATTTTTTCCCAGGGAACCAAACCCTACACTTGCACTCGGCGCGCTACGCTGGTTGCCGTAATGACGGCGCCGTTGATTATGGGAAGGTGTTTACGTAGGTGGAGCGTTGAATGCAGTAGGCTGTGAGAAAGTGGACATGGATCTGGTGAGGGAAGGTGTTTACGTAGGTGGATCGTTCAATGCAGTAGGCTATGAGAAAGTGGATATGGAACTGGTGAGGGAAGGTGTTTATGTAGGTATAGCATTAAATGCAGTAGGCTATGAGAAAGTGGACATGGATCTGGTAAGAGAAGGTGTTTATGTAGGTGGATCGTTCAATGCAGTAGGCTATGAGAAAGTGGAGATGGATCTGGTGAGGGAAGGTGTTTATGTAGGTGGAGCGTTCAATGCAGCAGGCTGTGAGAAAGTGGACATGGATCTGGTGAGGGAAGGTGTTTATGTAGGTGGAGCGATCAATGCAGTAGGCTGTGAGAAAGTGGACATGGATCTGGTGAGGGAAGGTGTTTATGTAGGTGGAGCGTTCAATGCAGTAGGCTGTGAGAAAGTGGACATGGATCTGGTGAGGGAAGGTGTTTATGTAGGTGGAGCGATCAATGCAGTAGGCGTTGAGAAAGTGGACATGGATCTGGTGAGGGAAGGTGTTTATGTAGGTGGAGCGATCAATGCAGTAGGCTGTGAGAAAGTGGACATGGATCTGGTGAGGGAAGGTGTTTATGTAGGTGGAGCGTTCAATGCAGTAGGCTGTGAGAAAGTGGACATGGATCTGGTGAGGGAAGGTGTTTATGTAGGTGGAGCGTTGAATGCAGTAGGCTATGAGAAAGTGGACATGGATCTGGTGAGGGAAGGCGTTTATGTAGGTGGAGCGATCAATGCAGTAGGCTGTGAGAAAGTGGACATGGATCTGGTGAGGGAAGGTGTTTATGTAGGTGGAGCGATCAATGCAGTAGGCTGTGAGAAAGTGGACATGGATCTGGTGAGGGAAGGTGTTTATGTAGGTGGAGCGATCAATGCAGTAGGCTGTGAGAAAGTGGACATGGATCTGGTGAGCAGAAAAAGTTGTTGTTTGGCAGTACTTTCAGTCAAAAGAAGGCCATTCAAGTCCAGCTACATGTTCAATTCTCAATGCTGATTTGTCTCGTGGTGGCGAGGACCCTAAACCCCAATACCATTCTGATTGGTTTAGAGAAATGTAACCAACCCAGAGAGTTTATTTCTGTATCTCCAGGTTGTTTGGATTCAGGTTTTTATAAAGTGTGAGTGTCTCACCTGTAGATGAAGACGGTCACGGTAACTATGATGACTAAGACAAAAGAGATCACTATTGCAACCATCTGAAGCATCGTAACGGTACCTGGAGACGAGGGAAGGACATTAGGAGATTAGGACAGACACACCCAACGTGTGGCATCAATGAGGTGTCAATGAGGCATCAATGATGTGTCAATGAGGTGTATTAATAGATAGTTTAGAGTCTCCTGATATGTATATGATGTATTAATAGATAGTTTAAATGTGTATACGGTGTATTAATAGATAGTTTAGAGTCTCCTGATGTGTATACGG